>NC_043755.1:24010053-24262553 GCF_902148845.1 Salarias fasciatus
TAAAAATGACAGACAGAAACTGAAGAACTTGAAAGGAAGTTCTAATCCATGGCTCCCATCTGTAGACCCTCCACCTCCACCACACCCCCAGCAATTACTAAAAAAAAACTAAAGGAGCCTCAAAACACACTAAATGTGAAATCAGTTTCTTTTTGTCATCTTCTGTAACAATTTTCTCTGAGGATAAACTCTTTTGTGCTCGATCCATGATACACTTCCAACGTCAAGACTCGAACTACATCTGTGTCATCAATGAACTAAAGGTAGACTCACCTACTTTTAATAAATCAAAGAAGGTTATACCTCTTAAAATCAAGAGAGCTTCAAGACCAGACATCATTCTTTGGCGTCGCAATTTTCTACCTATAATACAACAGAATCATTTGAAGACACATTTCAAGAGCAAAACAAACAATTCCACCTGAAGGAGGAGAACATGTAAAGAAAAAGATTGATTCTAACAGGAAGAAACCTGCAGAACCAGACTCTGAGGAGGCTTTCTGCTGCTCCAGTTAGAGGACCGAAGAAGAGAGACGTCGAGGACAGACAGACTGTGTGGAGGGGCTGAACGCCTGGTTCGGGTGGAGGTCGGGATTCTCTACACAAACAAGAAAAAGAAAGAAAAATGGGAGATAATCTGTCAAACTGTCAGCTGCCACTATGATTAGTGTGTGTGTGTGTGTGTGTGTGTGTGTGTGTGTGTGTGTGTGTGTGTGTTCACACAGTCTAGACTGCAGTCCTGAAACCACAGAGTGTGTGTAGGACGAATCGTATTACTGCTTTCGTCATCCTGAAGCTTTCATTCTGCTAATCGTCTCTTTTCCACTCGTTTCCCCTCCTGGACTCACAGATGACTGCATTCAGAATTTACTACAAGTCCATAGAAACTCAACCAAAAGTGGAGCTTAATCTCCGGAGAACAAAGCCACACAAACAAACCGCAGGATGGATGCCACATTTCATCTGTTCACAGCAGCTCACGGCTGGAGGGGGAGAGCCAGAGGACGGTTTGCAGAGCGTCCTCAAAGAAGACATGAAACAAGCATTCTGGGAGGAGGAAAGCTCAGAAGAAAAACCCAAAACAAAACATCAAAACAAGACACAGAGAGGAACTGAAAAACGGGACAAGTTTCTGTTTTTAGTCCAGGGTGCAGCTGCTTTTCCACTAAAATGACTCGTTGGATGAAATGCAAAAAGACAACATATAACAATAAGGCACAATTTTACTTTGAAAGAGATTCACAAGATAAATAGCTGCTGTGTGCTGGAGCGGTGAGTGAAGTGCTTTTTCATTTGTTTTTTTTTTCTTTCTTCTATTCTTTTTTAAAAAATATTTATTTATTTACAAATTATTTATAAATCTCGACACTTCTCATATCACCAGAGACACATTTTACAACCAGGAGGAAACGGGGCCTCAGCTTTGCGTCGTGTTCCTAAACACACCAGATATTCATATTCATCAATAGAAACGTGCTTCTTCTTGAGTGTTATTTTGTGTGTCTGACATCCTAAGAGCCTGTTAACGTAATGTTTAATTTTTTGTGCTTTTGTTTCAGGAAAAGCTTCACCTTTTGAAAATGATGTCTGTTTACACGGAAACAGCTGAAACAGAGAAATCGATGCAGTTAGCATGCCGGGCCACAAGGCGGCACTGCTGTTTGTTTTAGTCATGAAGCCACACACACACACGCTGCAGAGAACAAAACACTCCAGACATGAACAATGGAGAACACGGACAGAACACCGATAAAACACAACGAAGGTTCAGCACTTGTCACCTGAAGCGTGCGACGGCGTTTCCTGCTGTTAGAGTCTCACCGTCACGTCTCTATCTTCACAGAATCACGGATCTGATGGCGTCTGATAACTGTCTTCATCAATGCCTGTGTTTCGCTCCACATTTCTTAAAAATGATAAACAAGAATAGAAAGACGCAGAGAGGAAGCACTTCATTTAATCCACCAGTGGAAAGTGATCAGGGGTTTACAGCTGGGTCAGCGCTGAGTAAAACCTGCAGTGAACGTGACAGATAGAAGAGAGGAAACGATCCCACTTCACCCCGTACACTCCTCCGCTCATCTGCTGCGATCCCCGGCTGAGCCTCTGCCGAGGAACGGCCCTCCCAACAGGAAAGAGAACATTTATTTCCCCGGCCGACTGGTGCTGGGCAGTATTTGTTTTGGGTGGGTGATCTCCTCCTAATGAAACCCAGCGGGCTGGAAATCCGCGGCGAGGCAGAGCTGGTGTCGGCACTGATCAGTCTGGCTGCGTTTCTTGAAAAATACCAAAGAAGGAAATGAGCGATATTCAATCCTCTTTTTTTCCCTCTCTTAGTGTAAAGAGCTGAACCTGCTGCCTTGTCCTGGTTTATCTCTCCTTATATGCTCTGCCTGAACGGAGGAGTGGGGATGCATGTCGCGATCAGCTGACCAAGTCCTTATTTATCCAGCTTCATGTCCAGTAAAGTCGAGATACTGAGACATCGTCAGTGTAGTTTTTTTAAAATCGAAGTTTTGAGTGTTTGAACTGACGTGCTTGTCTCAAGTGTTTGTAGAAAGTCCCATTTTCAGAGGCTCAGAGATGCGTCGTTGTGTAAGCAGACCCCAAAATGCACCTGTTCTCACTTGAAAACGCCGTCGCCTTGTATTCCTGTGTTTGTGTCATTTTCTGAATTTTACTCGACAGAATCTTCACTTCTTCAAAACTTCTGATTTTCTCCCTCCAGCTGTGAGCCGTCCTGGATGACTCACGCTGTGGTTTGTTTGTGTCACTCTGTTCTGCGGAGAATAAACTCTGCTTTTGGTGAAGTTCTAATGGACTCGGGACAAATGGGGAACGTGTGTGTGTGTGTGTGTGTGTGTGTGTGTGTGTTTGGTGGGAGATGGAAAAACAGACGATTAGCAGGATGAAGTGTTCAGGATGACGATAGCCGGGCCTTACAGCAACACTCCGGTTTATCCTGCACACACTCTGCGGTTTCAGGACTGCAGTCTAGACTGTGTGAACACACACACCCGGCTGATCACCGCGGCAGAGGAGACGTCTCAGCCCGGTCGGAGCTGAAGCCTCCGGCTGCCAAAGCCAGACCATCAGTGGACTGCTGAATGAGTTCCCGGTAAAAGATGTAAACGTCCACCGCGGCTCGTTTTCCCAAAGCAGTTAAACTGTTATACAGGACTCGAAAGGCTGACGTCTCACCGCAGTGCATCATGGGATTGGTGGAACACTGTGACGTTGTTCATATCGGCTGGCTGCACCGCACTGTCCCACTTTGCACTTTTTTTCTTTTCTAACTTAAAAACCTGGTTCGAGTGTTCTGCGTTGTTGAACGCAGCAGCCGTTCACACAACGAGACAAGAACTCTGAGCTCACTAAAGCTCTCGGAACAGTCTGGATAGCTGCAGTCCCACGCTCCACATCCATTGATAGTTGAGTCGACGCTGATCAATTTTCTCAGGCAATAATAAAGTCTGACTGCTTCTGTCTCTTCTGTTTATTAGAAAACCGTGCAGTGGAATGATATTGTCCTCTTTTAGTGACGGCGATAATACATTTCCCACGACATCCAGGAACCACTGATAATATGACTTCTGTGCAAAATATCTGCAGATGAAACTGCAGACGAGGTAATAAAGTGAGCCTTTAAAGATTCTGCATTCCTAAATTCCTCTCCAGTGTAATAACTAACAGTGCTAACCAGATCCAGGATGAGCTCAGCTACGGAGAGTGGAGGGAAGTCATTTAACTCTGTGGTCCAGTAAAGATGCTCATATGGATCTGATCCACCGATCTCACAGATTATTGATCTTCTAATAGACCACTGCAGCAGATAGAGCGGTGTTAAATCTTTAGAAGCGTTGATAAATGAGAAATGAGACTTTCTGCTGTTCAGTTTGGGGTTGAGGGGCAGAAGGGGAGGACAGAGAGACGGGGTTCCAACCCTGGTCCTGGAAGGGGGAAATGTTCCCTCACATGAACTAACCTCACAGGAAGGACAAAGGCAACGTTTTAGGATCTGAGCTGAACTCAGCATCTTTTTGGAATATTTCTCCACACGTGACAGCTTTCCTCCCTCTCTCACCGGCTGATTTCCAGAATATCCCGTCAGTCCGTGATGATCGGTTTTCGGCTGTTTCGGTGTAAACGTGAACCTTAAACGACGAGTCTTCTCTTAAAACGTCGCCGTGGAAGCGGGGCCTCAGATCATTCTAACAGATAATCCGTCAGAAGTGGGATTACGTGGTCCGTCCGCGAGGCTCCTCCAGCTCGGCTGGCAGCGAGCCGTCGCTCTGGCCGAAGGCTTAGAGGAGATCAAACACTCGCTTTAACCCGAAAAGACACACAGAGCTCAATTAGCCCTGTGTACATAACCATCAGCTGACTGCCAGCCCAGCTCAGTCTGAGCAGAGAGAGAGGAACCGCTCTCCTCTGCTCTCCGCTCGCCAAGCCGAGCAGATGAGACTGACTGTTGTCTGGAAGCGTTGTCCACTCTTACGTAAAAGCTGGGAGGCAGATCAGTGGGAGAGGTTAGCAGGACGTTGTATACATCAGACTGTCAGCTCAGATTTACCTTCGGCTCTGTTCAGAGTGGACTGCAGGTCAGATCACAGGCTTTACTGAAGCATGAACCATGTATCTCTCTGAATCCAGGAGGCGGAATGCTTTCGCAAGGTTTGCCTTTGCACAGATACTTGCACAGATTCCCTGATTGCACAATAATGCTGAAGTTGATGAATCTCATGAAAGCTCCCACTCCCCCTGCAGTGTGTCCCGTTACCTCCACCTTCCTGTGTCTGTTCTGTCACTATTCAGATCACGTGAAAGACAAAAAGTCCAAGTTTGAGTTTGAAGAATCTAAACGTGACACCTCCAGACAGGCTGAGCACAGAGAAGGTCTTATAGCCTCACTGTGGACCGAAGGATCTTTTAGTGAATGCATCTCTTGTAACAGGACGGACGTTGGCTCCTACAGTATGAATTCAATAAAAAGAGAAAATCTGGTTGAGACCAGTCACACAACAGTAAAGTGTCTATCTGGGCACCATTTTTATATTTTATCTGTTGTTTGAGATGATTTACATGTCTGAAGCAAAATGAAGACAAACTGACTTTGGATTTATTCTCAGCAGCAGATTTTTCACGCCACTCTGGAGGCTGCCGTTCTTGTCCATCTACTGAGCACGTGCAGAAGATCTGTTCACTACGTGCAGTGGAAGTGTTTCAGAAAAGCTTTGAAAAAGTGACTCTGAGAAACACTGTAGTGCTGACAGTCCCCCAAAAGGCAACGAAAGTTTTCCATCTCCACCTGGAAATGTGTTTCAGAGGACATTTTGGGTGAGAAATAATCTGTGTGTTTGTTGATTCTGTGCTTGTTTTGGTTCCAGTACAGCTAGCGTAGACACTTCCACACAGACAGTGAATGTGACGAGATAAAGTGACGGATCCTCTGGACACGTTTCACCAGCGAGGCTCCATCTTCCTGCTTCCTGCGTTTTAAATACAAATCATGTGATTTTGATGCAACAGCACATCTGTTTTGGAATAATCAGCATCTGGGACATCGGAACATGTTCAGCATCGTTCATCCTCAGAGCGCACTTCATGTTAGCATTTGACCTTTGACATGGACGAAACTTCACTGCAGTGCGATGTTATTTCATCTGATGATCGTCGCTCTTTGCTGAGTTTCTTCTGGAACAGACACCTGGTACTTTCTGCTTCCGCCCTCTTTGACAAAACGTGTTATTTACAGACTCACTGATGTCTTCCACTTTTCTGAATTTTGCAAAATAGGATCAGTGTTCTGTCACAATTAGAGTCACTATTTCACTTGAAAATGAAAACACTTTGTTAAAAAAAAAGTCAAGCTTGACGGGTGGGACTGTCGAAGTAACCAACGGACCAAGAGACTGATCACATTCATGTCGAGACTGGACAGATTCTAGGATGTGGTGGTGGCATTCTGGGTATTTTTCCAGCGGGTCTGTCCGGGTGGAGCTGAAGGTGTTACGTCATGGTTGAAAACTGGACAATGCTCCAGCCACACTGAGGTGAACACACTCCAGATGCTGCTGAGGCCCGGCTCAGGAAAACTGAATCTGACTTGTTTAGTGTGACCCAACATGTGGTGCCGTTAATACGCAGGACGTCAGCGTGGGACAGATTACTACTCCTGATGAAACTCCGAACAACAGCGGGAGGCGTTTCTCAATGTAGACTTAAAGAGCTGAAGACGGGAAGAAACTGTGCACTGGATCTGTGGATGCTGGATATTCCACTGGTCCTGGTCCTGGTCCTGGTCCTGGTCCTGGTCCTGATCCTGGTGAATGGTCTCTGGTTCCAGTCCAGATTCTCCTGATCTTGGTATTTTTACAGTTGACCATCGAATCGATCATTCATGTGAATGTTCGCTCGCGTGTGAGCAGTCTGGAAGGACAGTCCTTCCTGGATTACCACCGTGCATCACCTGATCACCGTGTGCGGCCTGGTCAGTGCAGACCTGGTCCCAGATTTCAGCCTTGTGGTGCTCCTGGAGAAGGACTTCGGGAGGCTCTAGTGATCTATGAAAGCAACGCCGTGGCGGTTTGCTGTTTTCTCTTGAAACTTGGTCGCCATGCCGACCGAGTGAAGCCAGACCACCCAGACGAACCTTCTCCATCAGGTCCTTCAGATTCCACTGTTTGCGTGTTGCCTGCCGTCCTCTCCTCCCACACACACACACACACACACACACTCCCCACGGCGCTCGTCGCCCTGAGCAGCAGCAGTAGACGCCTCCCGGGCTGAGCTCACACTCTGACATCGAGAGCGTCTCCCGCCATCCTGTTTTGGCGGAGGAAGGCTCGCTGGTCCTCGTTCAGCTGTGATGTTTGTGTTCAAACCGAGACCAAATGTTCCTCCCCCGCGTCCGTCCAGTCCTGATTAATGCAGACAGAGAGAGTGCGGAACCGGAGTGTTGATCCAGTTTCTTACTTAGTCACAGTCTGCACCTGCCGCCTGCTCTGCCACCGTGGGCGGATCAGTTCAGACCGGTTAATAACTGCCAACCGCAAAGGAGCAAACGCTCGCGCACGACAACACACACACACCCACGCGGCTCTCTGCCCTTCCTGTCGCGCTCCTTAAGTCAACACACAGCTGCTGTATAAACGGCGAGGAGATGCCGTGGATTTCCTCACCGCTCCATCAGAGGGCCTGCAGCTCAGCCTGGGTTCTGGAAGGCCAGAACATCAGCGCCTCTGACCGCCGTCCAAATGTTGCTACAAGAATTTCTCTCGGCCAGACGGAACCTTTGAGTGTTGCAAAGAGAACATGACCCAGTTCAGATGTGGCTCCGGTGTGGAGCCCAGATCTCATGAGACGTGTAAACCTGATGATCCAGCGTCTCACGCTAAACCAGCAGGACATCAGTACGGCGGAGGAAGATGCTCTATGATCTGAAAGTGCTTTAAAGATGCAATAAATAAGAAACTGACTATAAAAATGTTCCATGTGAACAAAAGAAAAAAAAAAAAAAAAAAAAAAAATGTTCCATGTGCGCTCAGTGCTCAGTGCTGCCCCCGGTGGTGAAGTCCTGAACCCCGTTCGTCTGAAGCAGATGTGTGTTTGTGATGATCTGGGGTCCGGGCCCATCTGGTTTCTCCTGCTGCTGTCCGTCTGCCTTTGAAGCGTTTGTTGTCCATCGAGCCGTTGAGTCTACCGGTGACACGACTTCCTGTCGGCTCGCTGTCGTCTTTACAGTTGACTAAACACTGAGGAGCAGCGACAAACAGAGCTCCTCCGTCCAGCGACGCCACCTCCCAGGGTTCTCTCGTCCTGATCGTGGAACCTCAGCTCTGACTCACCCCTCCTCACTGTGTGTTTCTCTCTTTCTACACTTTTTCTCCTCCCTTCTTCCTGGTTGACTCAGTTTGAGTCTAGCTTCTCTGTGGAGTCATTTTCTATTTATATTCACTGTTGTGGTGCTTTTACTGTCTTTGTTGTATTTTTGCATCTTTTTTATGCATTATTTTACCTTTTCTTAATGAATCTTTGTCATTTTTCATGTTTTTCTGTCTGATTTGTGTTTTTTTTTTAGTGTCTGTTTGCTAAATTTACTCATTTTTGTCATTGTTTTGTTTCTACTTTGTACTTGTCTTAATTTGTCTTTGTGACTGGTTTGTGTATCTTGACTCATTCAGCAATCTGACTCATTTGTGATCATGATTTGACATGTTCTTGTGATTGTTTTGTGCTGCATTGCATGATTCAGTCAGTTTTTGAAGCCTTTGTTGTCATTTTGCATGTTTTTGTTGTTCATCATGTGTCTTCAAAGTCTGTTTGTGTGTTTCTGTGGTTGTTTCTGAGCCTTAATCACAAGTTTTTTTTGTCTCTTCTGATCATTATTTCCCACATTTCTGCTGTTCTTGATGTTTTCAATATCATCATAGAAAAATCACACTTTTTTTTCTTGTTGTTTAATATTTCATTGCATTATTGAACCTGTTTCTGTGTTTCTGTTTCTGTTTTCAGTGACTCTATAGGAATTTTGCAGCTTTTCTGTGGCTGGTTTGTGTGTTTTGTTAACTCATTTTCCACATTTTCGCGGTTGTTCTTGATATTTTAGTTTAGTTTTAATGAATTTAGAAAATGTGTGGTTGATCTGTGTGTTTTTATTGTCATCGTGCATGTTTTTTCTGTTCTTTTGTGTCTTTAAAGCGTTTCCTCTGTCGCTGCAGTTGCTCGTTGTGCGTTCAGTCTGCTTTAGATAACTCGTTCAGCCCCTGCATGTGGAAACCCCCCCCCGCTCTGTCCGCTCTCGCCATTTGGCCTTTTCCCTCCGTTTTCCCCTCTCCGTCCCTGCCCTCCTCTCATCTCTGTTTACGCCTGTTGTCAGGTCGGTCGCCACGGCGACCGATCTGGGCCCGCAGACCCACGTCTCGGCTCCAGAACAGATCTGGGGAGAAGGAGTGGAAACGGAGAGGAAAAGCGAGAGCCGATCCAAAACACTCTCCAGACATGGCAGCGAGGAACACATCTGGTCCGGGTCTCGGCGTTCCATCGTCTTTTCAGACACACGTGATGAAGCGAGGGGTTCTCCCTGACGGAGGACAAACACGAGCCGGGGGACAGAGAGCTGGTTTGGGGATGGTCTTCTGCCAGTTCACCATGTCTGAGGCCTGAAATGAACCTGCGGAGCGGAGCAGCATCTGTCTGCCAGAGAGCAGAGCGAAGCCCGGAGCCCGGAGCCTCCGCCCCGGACCAGACCAGCTCTGAGGTCATTGTTGTTCCGATCCGGGCTCCACCGAGCCGTCGGGGGGGGGGCTCCGCTGTGGTGGGTCCACTGCACAAGATCACTGAACTTACAGGAGTCGCCTCGACTCTATGAGATGAAGCAACACAATCTGAGGCCCTGTTTACACCACAACAATGTCGTGGAAAACGTCCAGAACGGTTTTGCTGGTGTGTTTACACGATTATGGAGCTCAGAACCTCTGAAACAGACTCCCAGTCTTTATTCTCCTGCTTTTCTGTCATTTCTATCAAGTTCTTTTTAAAGAAAAACACAAAAACGATGCATTTTCACCTGAGAAGTGTAAGCTTGTTGAAGCTCGGAGTGTGAAACACACATGTTGAACACACTCTCCTCCCGTCCTGGTTTACTCGGCCTGACTCTCCTGTCTGCGTCACGTCTCTGTGAAGTCGTCTTGTTTCTATTTATACTCACTGCTGCGGTTGCTCTCACTCTTTATTGTCTCGTTGCACCTCTGTAGACATTCAGAGCGTCTTTGTGGCTTTATAACCAGCAGTATAGTTTCCTGACTGCTCAGTCTCTTCAGTTTCTGTTTCACATGACTCATCTGTATCTTTATCATTATTTTGATGAATATTTGGACGTTAGAGTTAACAGGACAACATTAATTTTGCATCGACTTAACCAAACCAAGCTTGTATTTGAATCAACCTGAAAGTGCAGCATTGCTCTGACTGTTGCTCTGACTGTTGTTGTGCTCGGCACTGTGTCGGACGTCACATTTGGTGCCGGAGCTGAGCAGCAGCAGAGCCGCAGGAGGAGCCACATGTCCGGGTCTCAGCCTGAGATGATCCACGGCCGGTCCTCCTGAAAAATGTGACCCCCTTTTGTTTCTGCTGGAATAATGTTCCACTGCAATAAATTCACTGTCTGTTTTCTGGCTTTCATTACAGCCGTGGGATTACATAACAACACGCACACACACACACACACACACACACACACACACACACACACACACACACACACACACACACACACACACACACTATAATAAAAATACGACTGTTTCTTTGACTTAATTGAGTCAAGAAAAATCTTTTTCCTTTTTTTCCATTTGGGATCAGAGATGAAGCATCATTAGCATGAAGCACTCTTTTCTCTTGCAACTTTATCAAATATCTTCATTTTTGTTGGTTTTTGCTCTTTTGTGATCACATAATCCGTCACATAAAAAAAAAGCAAAACAATAGATGTGATGAGATGGAGATGTGATGGAGAGGAACAACATCAGATGTAATCATGTGTTTTTTCAATTTAGATTCACTGGATTAAGTGTAAAACAACACTGGATTTAATGACTCACATCAGAAACGGTCTGAACGGGTTGAAGTGCCTCCGAGTAAATGAGCTGAATGTTCCTGATCCCAATCTGACCCATTAAAATCTGTTCTGTGGCTCCAGACATGAACAGACGTGTGTCTGCAGAGTCACTCCACAGGCGATAAGACAACAAGTCCACTCTTTTCTTAAATTACTACCAAAACATTGTCTTATTTGTTTGTCTTTTAGTTTTAGTAATCATTCAGTTAGTTTTCGTCTTCTTTCATATTTACACATATTTTAGTTGAGGTCTATCAAGTCTATACTCTTACCTTTAGTTTCCCCCTTAAAAATATTCAACTCTCTTTCTATCCCCTCATCCCAACCGGTATCGCAGAGAGCCGCCACCTCTGAGCCTGGTTCTGCAAGTTTCTCCTCTGAGCCTGGTTCTGCAGGTTCTCCTCCTCTGAGCCTGGTTCTGCAGGTTCTCCTCTGAGCCTGGTTCTGCAAGTTTCTCCTCTGAGCCTGGTTCTGCTGGTTTCTCCTCTGAGCCTGGTTCTGCAGGTTTCTTCCTTTTAAAAAGGACTTTTTCCTTTCCACAGCTATGCTTGCTCATGTGGATCTGTTAGGGCTTCTCTGTAAAAGCAGTCTTGAAATGACTATGCTGTATTTTAGCGTTACATAAATGAAGCTGAATTGAACTGAATTAGACCAGGGTCACCCAGCATTAAAAAATCTTGACTACTATATATCAAAGTCAGACCGGCTTCAACGACCATCAGACTGAAACAAACAAAGCCAGACCATCAGTAGATCACTGAGGAAAATATGAACCAGCATTAGGCGAGGAAACTCTAGACGAAAACACCACCAACAGAAACCAGTATCTGACCAACAGAAACCAGTATCTGACCAACAGAAACCAGTATCTGACCAACAGAAACCAGTATCTGACCAACAGAAACCAGGATCTATCCAACGGAAACCAGGATCTGACCAACGGAAACCAAAATCCGACCAACAGAAACCAGTATCTGACCAACAGAAACCAGTATCTGACCAACAGAAACCAGGATCTATCCAACGGAAACCAGGATCTGACCAACGGAAACCAAAATCCGACCGACATAAACCAGGATCTGACCAACAGAAACCAGGACCTGATCAACAGAAACCAGGATCTGACCAACAGAAACCAGGATCTGACCGACACTCAGATCGATATAAACTAGTGTCCGACCTGTATAAATCAGCATGAGACCACCACAGTCCAGTATAAACCAGCATTAAACCATCAAAAACATTTGACTGGGTTTTTTTCTGCTTTCTATATTGATCACATTTTCCATGTCATCACTATTCCATCTCATTTTGCTGTCAATAGTTTTAAACCCACCCACCCAGACCAGCACAGCTGGCCTCCTCAGCCACTCTGGTTCAGTCTACAGACTGTTTGGAGGATGTTCCTTCACGTTTTCCCTCGGCTGCATTAGTCGCTCTGGGGCTGAGAAGGGTCTGATGCCACTGGTAGCTTCAGCATGTGGACAAGTCCCACTTCAGCCAACAAAGAGCGAAAATCTGCAACTCAGAGTTCAGACACATTCATCAATACATGCCAGGGCTGTCAAACATAAGGCTTGTGGACCAAAACCGGTCTCCATTAGGCTCCAATCTGGTCCCGGTAATCAACAAGCAAACTGTAGAAAAATTGCAAACAAACAATTGGCTCATTCAAAAGTAGAGGACACAGCACAGCATGAAAACCAAAGCTAAAAGCTAAAACAAAGAGATGCCGCTATGTAAGCTAAACTAGCATTAGCCTGCCTGTGGGACGTCTCCTCACTGCAAACTGAAATGCAGTGGTTCCAGGAGAGGTTTTCTGGATGCTTCACTGCGTTTTGCAGCAGAAAACAAGATTCAAACTGGTTTTATGTTGACAATGCATCCATTTCCAGAAGTAATTCTTTGGTTTTCTTGGAAAAATGTAGTATTTGAAAGTATGACTTTAGTTTCAAAAAATCAAAGATAAACTAAAGTTTAAATTTGTAGGTTATTATAGCACTGCATATTTTACAGATCCCCCCCACTCAAGGTAAAAACTGCACTGTAAGTGTTTCCTGAACTCCTGATCTATTTAAATCCGACAAAACTGAGACATACCAGAATGATGAGAAATCTAATCGGTGAGGGTGAGGACCAACACGGTAAAGGCCTGCGAGGGGTTTTCCCCCTGTGCACCTATCGAATCTTTCCGTCCTGTGACTGAACATACAGAGCACTGATCTGATAATGCTTCAAACGTGCCTTGAAAACAGCGACCGTCTGTTTTCCCTGCCGGTGACTCACCGGCTCTGTGGGCTCGAGGTGGGAGTTTTCTAAAAGATCCTAATGAAAGCAGCGCTGACCAACTGCAAACTGCGAGACGCTTACGCAACCGCAGCAGTGTGCACACAGACGTGCACGGAGACGAGCGCGGAGACGTGCACGGGGTAGAGATAAAAACTGTGACTAATGTCAAGATTTGCCTTCGTACCTGGTAGCTTAGGGCAGACGGTGGTCAGTATCCTACGTCCCATGAGTTTAGCTTCACCACAAGTAACTATAGCTCCTCTGCAGTGCAGTCAGATACAAAGACCCGCTGCTTCGTTTCCATTTCAGAAAAGTTTTGTGCTCACACGGCAAAGTTTTGGAAAACAACAAAACTTGCACATTATGGTAGAAAGGCTGAAGTTCAGGGACAGACGACCAAGATGGACAAAGCCAAGCCCTGACAGTCTGGAGGCGGCCATTGTTGTTCACGACAGCTGTGGTGCACAAGCACAGCAGTGTTTCCAAAAGTTGCGTTTCCCCCCATAAAGTTCCACCTTGGAAACTGCTTTCAAAAAGTTTCATTTTCAGTGGCTGTGCCGTCACGTGAACAAACACACAGAACTCAGCTGTTTTCCTGTAAACGTGGCCTTATTGAGAAAGTGTTTTCTTCTCATGCAGAGTGAATAAACGCCCGGGACACATCTGCTGCTCAGACTAACAAATGACAAACCAACAGAATCCACATGGGGGGAGGAGATAATGCCTGTTAAGACACAGTGTCATCATGTTTTTAAATATCTGGCAAATCTTTCAGTTTCTGTTATTGATGAGAATCAAAGTGCAGTAATTCCATCGAATCGGGCGGGACCGTCTTCCTGTGGCTGATTCCTCGGCTCGTGAACGCAGTGGGAAGAACGTAGCAGGTTTCTGGTTCGCTTCCAGGCCGCTGATAATGTCCAGTTGTGTAAAGCGAGAGGAATCCTGTCAGGGGAACAAAGCCCCCCTATGTGGCAGAGCAAGATCTCCATGGTCTGCCTCCATGAGCTCTGGAAACATTCTGAAACCTTGAAGAATGGAGCGATGCACACACACACACACACACACAAACACACACACACACACACACACACACACACAGCGCTCCTCTTTAAAAGAGTCTTTTTCACCCAAATGTCAGCTAAATGAGCCGCAGAGGGGTCGCGTGGCCGGGCAGGCTGGGATGGGAGAGGTCAGAGGTCGGAGGAGTCCGATGAAGTGGCTGATTGTGCAGCGGACAGTAGAGTCCAACATTGGCGCTGAGCGAGTGGGCGGCGAGGAGGGAGGGGGGGTCAGAGCACAGATGAGAATCACACACACACACACACACACACACACACACACACACACACACACACACACACACACACACAAAACCTTCCATCCTCCATCACACACTTGAATGCTTGAATGGCATGGAGTGTGTTGTGGCTCCCTCTAGTGGTGCAACATGCAGACTGATCCTCGGACTGAGGCGGAACCTTCACAGTTTGTCCAAAGTTCCATCACAGTAATGACAGAGTGAAATTCTCCGGTTTGGGCATTCACACGTGGAAATAAATCAGACATCAACAGGGATTAAACACAGAGAGACGACTCACAGACTGCACCGAATGCTCTCAGTTCCATCAAGCTCCAGTATTTACTATACGTTAAATTAATTGAGGGTTTTTCTTAACTCCTGCTGCAGCAGCATCATCTGATACACCAAGTTTACTATTGACCTGTATGCTACAATCATCATAATGATTACTTTTGATTTCCTGCTGCTTTTAGCCTCTTCAAAGAAGCTCTAAGATCTGACTCATTTCTGTTTATGTGTTTGCATGCAGATGAACCAACGCGAGAATACTTGGAAGTCAAAGAAGATGATGCACAGCAGTGATAGTGGAACATGAACAGAGTCTCTGATGGAACAGAAAATGATTTAAACAGTGTATTTCTCTGTGTTCCTACGTTCCTTCATGGCTCCTCAGATCAGAGAAGACAAATGCGCAGCAGGACCTTCATCACGTGAGGCCGAACGTCTCCCCGGTGAGACACTGCAGCCGGGGTGAGCTTCACCTGCGGCAGCTGGATGACTTCTCACTGCTCTTTCACCATTTAGTGGCACTCACCTCCCCCAAAAATGGATTTTCTAAATGCCTTTCACCAAGCGGAGCAGCATGAGCAAGTTGACTTTATTTGAAGAAAAGAATTTTCATGCTGAATCACATATACATTTGTCCCCTGACTGGATGCATCACTTACTGCCATATTTGCATTTGTAAATTTATTATTCTTTTTCTATGAGACATTTCTATGTGACATTTTTTTGAGGTGTCCAGAAAAAATGAGCTTGTCATTATTTTCCTTCTGCGGCCACAGTCGGACACAGTCGGCCCTCCGGTTCAGGTGGCAACGGGCGCTGGTCTGCAGAGGAACGGCAAGAACCAGCAGGCTGGATAAGATGTCCGACTGAGCTGCAGCTTCAGTACATGGAAATGTCTTTTTCCTTTCAGGTTTTCTGTTAAATCTAATTTCTCTGCTGTTGTCTGTCCTAACAACAGACAGATTGATCTCTCTTGTGGGGCGGCTGTGGCTCGGTGGGTAGACCAGTCGTCTTACAATCGGGAGGTTGTAGGGTTGGTGTGATTCTCCATCTCCCTTGGACGTGTCCTTGGGCAAGACACTGAACGCCTAACTGCTCCCTTGAGCACCTTGCATGGCAGCTACCATGCGATTAAAAAGGCCCCAGGGCAGTGATTAGCGGTGAGGCCTTTGTGTGCACGTGAAGCTGGGCACTTCCCCACTACCGAGCAGTGCACTACGTTAAATTAAGCGCCAAAAAGACTGGGTGGTAACTTGCTGATACACTAGCTAGCATTGTGGTTGATTCGCCAACAGAATGAAGAGAATTGTGTAAAAATACCCAAAATATCCATCGAACCAACATCTTCCTATGACAACTCGACCGCATCAACGACTGAGGACAGTAGGAGTGCAAACGTCAGGCAGAAAAAAGGTTGGATTTTTCAACCTGGAAAGGCTAATTCTCATGGATAAACCACAATGTTGCAGAAAGCATTAATTAATCTTACATTAATCTAGAAGAAGCTGAACTGTTTCATGGAGGTTCAGAAAACTCCTCAGGCAGCCTCTGTGTGTCACGCCCTGTGCCCCTCCGGCCATGTGGGGGCGCTCTGGGCCGGTTTTGGTTTTGTTTTCTCATTTTTGCATGCCCTGTCTCTCCTGACTGTCTGTTCCTCATGTTCTCCTGCCTGGTCTCCTGCCTCGTTAGTGCCCTAATGGGCCTCACCTGTGTCTTCCCTATTTAAGCCTGCATCCCTCACTTGTCCTTGTCAGGATTTTGTTGTCCCTGAATTAGGTATTTTTAGGAAGCTGAGGACTATGGACCACCTTGCAGTTTATACAACTCAATTGATGGCATTGTTAATGGCGTTACACTGGGTAGAAGAGAACCAAATAGTGCAAGCTTTAATCTGTTCAGATTCACTAGCAGCCTTAACCTCAGTTCAAAACTTCTCGTCACAGAGCCGACCAGACCTTTTATATGAAATACATCAGATATTGTATAGATTAAAAAATGCCCAAACGACCATTCATTTGTTATGAGTTCCTGCCCATAAGGAGGTAGCGGGGAATGAAACGGCGGATCAATTAGCAAAACAAGCATTGAAGCAAGAAAGACTGTGGGAGGTAACCCTCAGTAAATTGGAGGCAAAAACATTGATTAAAAGCCAAATTAATGCAGAATGGCAGCGGCTCTGGGATGAGGAGGGAAAAGGAAGACAGCTGTATAAGATCCAAAAGAAAGTAGGGCGTCATAAAGCACTGGAAATGAAGAGAAGAGAACAGGTTGTTGTAGGTCGACTGAGAATTGGGCACACAGGGCTTAACCAGACTCTAGCAATAATAGGAAAACACCCAACAGGAAGATGCGAGTGAAGCTACTGAGAATGTGGAGCACGTCTTGATGCATTGCAGAAAGTATGAAGTGAAACGACGTGCTTTTAAAAGGAAATTTGAGGAGTCAGAGAGTCTTTTTCTGCTAAAGAACATCTTAAAGTATGAGCAGGAAGGCTGTAAACATTTGATCAAATTCCTAAGGGATAGTGGAATAATGAGGAGAATCTGAGTTTTAGGCAGGGAAATATACTCTGGCCCACACTCCCGCACAGTAGGTGGTGGACATGCGCCTAAAAGTTGGCTGACACCCACCATAAAACAAGAAGAAGAAGAAGAAGATTGTCCTTGTCGGTGCGTTGTGGGTTGTCCTGTGCTCTGTGTCCCTGCCTGCACCTCAGCTCAGCTTGCTCTGTGTTCCTGTACCTGCAATAAACAAGCTCTCTGCCTGGCTGCCTGCACCGTGACACTGTGAGGTTGTATTATAAGACTTGTGTCATTTTGCAAGATTATTAAAAAAAAAAAAAAAAAATCCCTCTAACCTTCTAAATGCTTTTGTTCTGATTCCTGTTCTCGCCTCCTTTTAAGTTTTACCAGATATTTCTGTGATGTCAGGTCATGTTCTGTCCCAAACATTCAATAAAATCATAGAACACTTTAAGAGACTTCCAGGATGTTAATCATTTTCTTAGATACTTTGATTTACAACAAAGCGACCAAAATGTCGAGGGTGATGTCAAATGGTTTATCTGTATGTTACAGTTCAGCTGGCTGATGTCTCTGTGTGGGCTGTGCAGTGCAGCTTTAATTCACACTCAGCCACACACACACCAGTGATTACTGACAACCCGTTCAGTTTTTTTTGTAGGTAAACAGCGTTGAGACCTGCGTCCTGGCCTCCTTTCCAGTCTTTGTTGCGGTATACGAGCCAGGCTGTAACGAATCTGATTGTTGAGAGAAGTTGTAAAATGACATAAGCTTCACTGTTAGGGAAGGCTGGGCACTGCACTGGTCTCTCAGGCCTGTTTTATAATTTAAGAACAACAAAAAAATCATTATTCATGAAATTAGAGATATGAATCAATAGAATTTGACTGCAAAATAAGATTAAAGACTGCCTAAACTTTCAAACCTTTTAATGTCACACAAAAGTAGATCTATTGTTGAGAATGGCACTTCACAATAAAAATATTTTGGAACTTTCAAGAATTTACGAAAACACACAAAAATTGAAACACTGAGCATTATTACAGCAGTACAAACATTCTTAATACATTTCCGCACTAGGTTTTAGACAGAATGTGTGCTGTGTAGATCTTAAAGCTACAGAGATCTTTCATAAATTAATGTACCAAAAGCAAAAGTATTATAAAGTCATTCAAAATATTTTCTTCTGCATGGAGTCAGTGTTCACTTCAATTCTCTGTTTAAACAATTGCCTTGTCACTGACCTTTCATAATTTGAGATGTATTTTATAAAAGGACGTCACAAACTGGTGTAATGAAATAAAAACATAAGACAAATGTGTGATATCCAGCAGCTTTACTGGACATAAACGAAGGGAAAACAAAAGTATTTCTCGAACTCCGAGGAAAAATACAAATCAACCAAAGCACTTCTGACCGCTCTTCCCGCCGGTTCATCAGGCAGATGTGTTAAAGCTGGTGGAGGATCTGGACCTTCTGGGGCTCCTGGTGCATCGGCCTCATCTTCACTAAGTGGAGCTCTTCGTGCTTGAGCCATACTGTGCAGCACGAAACAGGCACAAATGGTCTTGCATGCTTTTTTGGGTTCAACCCTGAGATAATTCAAACAGGCAAATCTACCTTTAAGAATGCCATTGATGCTCAGAGGTTCCTCTTGTTGAGCTGTGGGTAATATACTGCAGTTGAGAGGCACTGGTCACATTTGAAAATGGTGTCATCAGCCAGCGGAGTAGAGGGTAACCACTGTCACTAAGATGTATGCCATCTGGTGGAGTACTGTGGAATCTCTGGTGTATGTTGCTTTCTCTCAGAATCCGAGCATCGTGTACAGATCCTGGCCATCTAACGACACAGTTGGTGATTTTGAGATCTGCATCGCCAATGAGCTGCACATTAATACTGTGGCATTCCTTCCTGTTGACATGCTCCCACTCTCTCTCATAGGGGCCTGAATGTGAATATGTGTGCAGTCAATCACACCAATAACGTCAGGCATTGAGGCCATAGAGAAGAACCTTGATATTTCACTGTTGCTTTCTGGGAATTTGACATAAGTGTTCAGAATACTAGAAAGTGATGATGCCACTGAATGCACCACATATTCCTCTGTGGCTTTTGTTATTGCTATTCCATCTGCAATGACTTCATAAAATGAGCTGCAGGCAAAGAAACACAGAGCAGTCAGCACCTGTTCCTCCACTGTCAAGGCATGACTCCTCATGGTCCGTCTTTTCAGATAAGGACGAAGAACACCGCACAAGTATGAAATGTCATCCCTCCTGAATCGATGCCTTGCGTACGGTTCTTCATTGGAGTACTGCTGAAGTAGATTTGGATGGTCAACATGTCGCCTTGGCCTGTATGATCTCCTGTGATGCCGAAGCTCATGCACAATTGAAGCCATGTTGCCAATTAGGTCACACAGGGGGAAATGAAAAAACCTGTGATCTCTGCTGTCACACCTGTTTTTACCTTGCCTTCGTCACTCTATAAAGAGCTCATCTTCATCAGTGAGTTTCAACCATCATGAAGACCAGAACGAAAGGGTGCAATTTTTTAACAGCCGAAACCAACATTCTTCTAGAAGGTGTTCGGGGCCAATTACAAAACACTTTTTGGGAATTTCAGTGAGCCTGGACAAAGTTCTCTGAACACAAGAGCAAAAAATGCTACTTGGGCAGAAGTAACCCAGCAGGTAAAACCATTTACACTCATTCCTTGAGCCTTTTTTGCATACAAAATGACCGTCTTATTTTTATTTGTTGTTATACTAATAGGTCACTTTTCTCTTTTTTTTTCTGCGATAAACTTCAAAGAGTATCCTAAAAATATCTACAATATTCTTCAAGCAAGTTGATTTATCGTAAAGGGGAGACACTGCAGGCAAAACTCATTTTTCATTATGAACCAGTTTGCTCTAGGAACATATAAACTTTCACCTGAAAACAAATAAACTGCCTGATCTAATTGCAGCACTGCTTCGACGTTTCTCCATATGTGTTTTTTCTGGTATTGTAGAATTTTTCACTGTAGCAGCTCCTACAGACACAAAACTTTCCAGTCTTGGACTTAACATATTGAAGCTTTGCTAAGAAGTTGACATTCTAATTTTGCCTTATCTCATTTAGATCTCATTCAATAAATCAGACTAGAAATTACATATTAAGAAAACCAGATTTTTTTTTTCACTTAAAACTAGTTTATTAAAAAGTTTAAGACATCCAAAATCCCCTATGAGCAAATCTATGTCTGTAATTTCAACAAAATTATAACCATAATTTAAACCAGGCTCCATCCTCCATTAAAATTTGGATCTAAATTTTAGTTGAAAATATAGACAATTTGGACCATTTTGGACAACAGGTTTTTTTTTGTTTTTCGATCTACAGCAAATGTTTCAGACTGGTATCTATAAATGTATTATTTTTTTTTTACCCTATTCACCTGCAGTGTCTCACTTTAATAAAAGCAATTTGTTTTAAGACATCAGACATCATCTAAACTAACATGTCTTTACAGGTAAATGCCACTGGGAGTGGAGAGCGAAGGACTGAGGACCAAGTAAAGTTAAGATGGTAAAACTTGAAACAGAAGGCGACAAAGGACCTTACTGAATCTAAAAACCCAGAAACAGGGAACAAACAATGTAAGTGTGGCGAATTTACAAATTCTGTACTTGATATCATTGGTGGTGAGAGCTCCCACGGCATTGTGTCAGCTGATGCAGGCGAATCTGCGGGGTCACAACCTCTTGATCTCTCCACAGCAGAGACCATACTCACTCTTGTTCCCATAGAACCAGAAGGGGAGCCAAGCACAAGTCAGAGCAGTGGGGAGGTTCCGCCTCGACAGAGCTGTGGGGAGGTTCCCCCTGTACCTGAACCAAGACATCACCAGAAGAGGCGTCATGATAAGGATCATGCCAACCAAAATCTCCTCAAGATGGAAATGGAGCGAGCACACCAGCAAATTCCACTTGCTAAGGAACAAATAAAACTTACCATGCTTCAGCAAGAACACATCAAGTTAAAAATACAATTACTGGAAAAACAAATGGGAAAAGTAGAATGAAAACTTTAAGTTTAGGTGTTACAATTTTGGGTTGAGGAAATTTATGTTTGAATTACTTTTTCTGACAATTGTGAAATTTGGATTTTTTCTCTGTTCAACAAAAAAAAAACTGTACATGAAGAGATTTAATTTATTAAAAGTATATTTTTATACTAATGATTGTGTAAAAGCTATCTATCGATGAGTCAATGTGGAACTAATACATGGGATCACACTCTGATCCTACCCTGAGGTGGGATTGATTTAATGCTGTTTTTCCGGATAAAACTGATCCAGATTTGGAACTGAAGTTTGGAAATACCCAACATAGGCTCACATCTGGATTAAAGGCAGGATTGGATTTCCAAATCTGGATTTAAGTTATCTAGATTAAATGCTGTTTGAAATACCCCATTTTGGATCAGATCTGGGTTAATTATGTTTGAACTACTGGGCCCTGGAGATCTCGGTCAACATGTCTGCGAATGAAACCTTAAGAGTTTTCCTCAGAAAAAGGTCGCACCCAGTGCAGAACCGAAGGAACAGCCTGAGTTCTCTCTGGTCAAGCTCTCTGACAAACCTCAGAAGACGATGAGATGTGGTGCTCTCTGCTGGTGAAACTGAATGTGTTTTGTGACATTTCTTGCCTTTGGTTGAAGACTGTCCAGAACTCCATCACTCAGTGACTCTCCGATGCTTTTCAGGACTGCTTTCCAGCACTTTAGTATAAATGATACTTGGTGAGGGTTCTGAAAGGGCTCCGTAAAGAATCGCAGGCATGAACAGAATGGGCAGGTATTTGAATCTTTGCCATCCAAAGGCCTGAATGTAGGCCACAGCTTCCATTCCCGTTCTAGAAAAGCATGGTGTAAATTGGGGATCTTGTATGTGGTTCCTGAGGTTCTGGATGCATAGAAATTATCCCAGAAATCGGTAAAACAGTCCATCAAAAGCCCACTTCCAAGTACTGCCGACTCTCAAGGTGAGCATTACATCCACAGTTGTTCGGAAAAGTGTTGGAATCTGGATTCTCCAATTCTGGTGCACTGAAAACATCATGTGACTCCTGCTGCTCGGGACTACGAGGCAGATATATCAGTGTGTTACAGAGAGGATCAAGGGGAATGTTCCCATCATCACCAAGGAAAAGAACTTCCTTGTCCAAGGATTCATTCGGTGTCTGAGTTCCAGATGGTTCAGATGCCTGAGAAGTTGGGACAGAATTAGAAATGAAAGTCATTGGTCAAAGGTGCTTTTCTTTGAACAAATGTACAATCTGAGTATTTCATGATGAGTTGTTTCATACATCCCAGTAGGATCAGTGCCTTGTAAGGGCTCCTCTGATTTTACACTTTGTATTATGGGCTCAAAGTCCTCAACTCTTCCTTCTGGAGATTTTCCTTTGGGAAAGCATATTTCCTTCCCATTCTCCAATATTTCACACAGTGTCATCTTTCAAGGCAATGGCCTCTCTTATGCCCCCACCAGTGGGCCGTCTAACCTGCCTGAAATATCCATCTGGATAATTCATCCAACCAAGTTGTATGTTTCTTGCTTTTCGTGCAGCATTCTTGTTTCCCTTACCAAGACCTTTGTAACGATTACTTGCAGAACTTGTTGTTGCTTGGCCAGTGCTTTGGAGTTTCATTTTTTTCGTATGCATTCGCTAAAGGTCTTCTTCCTCTCTTCATTGCTCCCAGCTTCTTCCGAGTCCAGTTTTTGGCAAACACACGGTCTCCAAAGTGAGGTGGAGTCTTGCCAGAGGCAGAGGAAGCTGGGAGCGAGGTGCGCGATGGCCTCATGCGCCATCTTATGGACAACTACTGAGATAACTGGTGGAAGGAGTTGTTGGAGTTGGCGGCTGATGTTTGATGTTCACTGATGTGAAAGGAGTTGTTGGAGTTCTCCTTAAGTGTTTTGTAATTTGTGGCGGCTGATGTGTGACATGCGACCAGTACATAGCTCATAGTGCCGGGCCTCCTCCTTTGTTGCGGCCCCTCAGGGCTTCAGCAATCCCAAACAGGGCCCCCAGAAAGGCCTGATTGAAGGCGGCCCCTTCTTGCCTTCGCATTGCGTCTTCTTCTCTGCGTGACGCCTCCCGTGCTGCCTCTTCTTCTCTGCGTAATGCAGCTTCTTCTCTCCGCATCGAGGCTTCGTGCTCCCTGGCTTCACGGGCATCCCTGAGGAGCAGTTGGAGGTGCTCATCACGCTGTAGCCGGTTCAGCCTCTGCTGTTCGAGATCTTCTGCGTGGATGTTCTGCAGGACAGCAGCGACGCCCGGCAGGGATGGGGTCCTTTTTCTCTTTCCTGAAACCCCCCCAAAAAAACAAAAGGAAAAAAATCAAGAAGTGATGAGTAAATTAAAGCACATGTTTGGCCCCCCGCTGTGCTGTTTTGATGACTTTGTATAACTGCTTCCGATCATACACACTGTCACAAATCCCGCCACTGCAGGTATGCAGGAGTGCAACTCCAAGGTGTGGAGGGTAATGGTGATGTGCCATCATGGAGGCCTTTTTTCCAACATGCCTGTGCTAGTCATTCAATTATAGATGAAATATGATGTGTGCCTAATACACTGTATTGGCCCGGATATAAGACGATACTTTTTTCCAGAAATTGTATTCTCCAAAATGGGGTCGTACTACAATGTAGGACTACATTGTCATTACACATCGGTGCCGCTAGATGGAGACAAAGTACTGGTGACCAGACAGTGAATGAAGTGTCCCAGTCTGTGGTCGCAGTGACCTGATGACAAATGGAGGGAGGTGACCATCTGGAATTAAGGGGCTTGAACGCTAGAGAAGTGAGCAAACAACTGAGGTGAGGTTTTGATGCCAACTTTAAACTGATGCTTCAACGCAGCAGAGTCTACAAACAACTACCAAGCTGCCAAAATATATTAGACTGAATTGTTAATGTTCATGAAGTTTAATAGAACTTGAATTTGATGGTTATAAAGTTATTTACATCATTAATGCAGTTATGGAACCTTTGAGGGTAAGTATTTGTTGGTTATTCACTGAGTCATAGCCTCAGATTTTGAGAAAGAGAACATAGTTTTTTATTTAATACTGCAGTGATATTTCTTGATCTGAATATTTCTTTTAAATCATATGAAATGTTCTCTCTGTTGTGAGTTTTCCTAGAGTAATTGTACAATAAAAGGTTGTTTTATTAGTAATATTACTCTCTTCAACAGATTCCTATTTTCACGAAATGACATTTGAAAAATAGGGGTCAGCTTATACTCAGAGTCATCCTACATTCGGGCCAATACGGTACCTATCCCTGCAACGACAAAGCTGTGTGTGGAAACTGCTGGAAGGGAACCTACGTTGCAGAGGAGCTGTTGCAGAAGAGGGTCCCTGTGCTGACTGAAAAGCTGGAACCGGTGTTGATGCTCTGGTGGGCTGGGAGGCTGGTCCATCTATCATGGTGGGGGTCTCTGGGAGTTCGGGGGATGAGACCGCACCATCCTCACTGAGCAAAACAGACTTTGCAAATACACAAGAGCAGAACACGACACCAGTCATGTCAGAATGCAGCATAAAGTGGGTGAGACAGAGTTCTACAACATACTACACTACACAGCACTTGATCTGATGTTTAAGTGGGGACATGCAGTTTTGCTTATTTAAAATTGTGGTTTAAAGTAAGCATGTTGTAATCTCTACACCCTGCAGTAGGAGGGCCTTTACAACATGTTTCGAGTCTGCCATGGAGCAATGCCGCTGCAATACCCCCCCACCCCACCCCTAACGCACACAAATACATAATTATAATTCTGTTTTGCCAGCAATTTAGAACCATTTCAATGTTGTCAATGACCACTTTTCCTTAGAAACGAACATATTGAAGCGCCGACTGTGAGTATTTACAAATGTTTGATAAGACCTCTGATCTGAAAAGAGCGTCATTGTGACTTTGGAACCTGAACGCCTGACGGAATCGTTCAAAGCCAGCTAGTTCGTTGGTGGCTAACAGCTAAGCTAACAGCTGATTGAGACGCCAAGCAGCAGGATGCTTTTCCGAAGTGTCCCTGAACGCAGCATGGTGCAGCACCGAGCTGTGGCTCAAGTTGTTCACTGAATCAGAAGGTTTCACGGTGTTTCACAGGTAATGCAGGTGGTTTAGGAGGAGATGGGTACTGACAGGTGTTACTGCCTCCATGAAGCAGGTGCCTCCGATTCTTAAAATCATCAGGCAGGCCAGACATTATCGTTCGCAGGCCGCCAGTTGCTGACCACTGACATATGGGTGCTTATACATAGGCTGAAATTGTACATGGTCTCAAAGGCAAAGATTTTCTCCGGTGGTTTCATTAAATATCACACATCACATGGCTATCAGCAGCATGTACTGCTGGAGTGACATTACTCCGAGGTGAAATGACAGCAGAACACATTTTCTAACTCTAGACAAGTGTGTTTGCCAAAATCTCACCATTGTCTTCCATCTGTGTGTCCCACTGGGCCATCGTGTCTCTCCCACAGTCCCTTCCGGTGCTTGCGGGCCGGTGTCCGTAGATGGAGTCCATATGTGTGAACCATCGCCATGACTTCGTGTTTGCCCCGCTTCGGGAGTTGTGGTCCTTGGTGTCTCTGTACTCACTCTTCAGTTTTTTCAATTTCTCGCGGCACTGCGTTGAGGTCCGCGGGTAGCCATGCTCTGACATGGCCACAGCCAGCTCCTGAAAAACTTTTTCATTGCGTGTGGCCCCATCCAGCTCACGCTGAATCCTGTCGTCTCCAACCAGGCTAATGAAAGTCTGCACCTCATTGACCGACCAAGGGACAACAGCCCGCTTTGCAGACATGATGATGGCGATATTTCCTGGTCGTAAAGTCTTCCAGCATCTGCAGTGCTCTCAAGATGGTGGTGCTTCACTTATCGCTCAAGCCACAGCTGGTTGCTGATTGGTCAGAAATTTTGGCCTATCGGCAACCAGTATGTAATTCTGACCAATCGGTGACCGGTATGTGTTTGACGTCACATTCCCAGCCTGACTCAGCCTGACTTGGCCCTGCTGTTGAACAGGGCCGAAATCCTACCCGGGTTGCGGTAAAGCGGGCTGGTGGAAACGCCCACAAGCGGGGGTGGAGCCGAGTCGCACCGAGTAGAGTAGGGCCGGTGGAAACACGCCAATATTGTCTTAGGCTGTGAGGGTCTCGACTGTGTTTTCGATGACGTCTAAACCAATTATTATTATTATTATCATAATGAATTGTTTTTTCTTTGTCTGTTACAGTAGCCTGTAATTCCAAACAAATACTCAATTCTGTCATTTCACTTCAGGCCAGCCAATCCACTGGAGTTGTCCCACTCCACCAGACAGCTACTGCAGAGCAGGTAATACAGCTGCATTTCCTTAAAATATACATTTTTGGACTGGTCATCTTTACTATGTGATGAGTAAGACTTAGGTTTTCTTCCATCTGATACTTGATTTTGACAGTGCCAAGCAAGTAGGCGTATGCAAAATCTAACGCGGCACCATGCCAGGTGTGAGGAACTTGATAACGCCAAGAAAAGGATATCTGAGAGAGAGGGGCAGATGGCTTCGAGTCTATTTCCAACTTATTATGACATGGGGTGAAAATGTCTCTTTTGAATTTTAATTACATTATTCATATTGATTTTAAAGGTTGAACATCCCTTGGTTGATGATGATGAATTTCAGGGTGGACACTCTTCAACCTTAAGTGACCAGGTAAATAATATGAGAAAGTAGTTAGAAAAACAACAGCTGTATTCAGGAATTCAAATGTTACTTTTAATTTTATGTTTTCAATTGCTAATCACTTCCTGGTTGTGTTATGCACAATCTGACGGTAATGTTGGGCGAATAATACCCGAGCTATTATATAATAAATGTTAAGATGCTTTTTCTCTGCATTTTCCTTCAGACCTCTGCTGATGAGTCTTCAGATCGTTCGAATTACGATATTGACTATGTTCCAGACTCAGATGGAAGCTCCTCAGACACAAGTCTTTGTAGTTGGGACCTAAGCAATATAGAAAGCCCTGCTCCCCGGAAAGACACCAAAGAGACATTTCCTGGTTCAGTTCAAACATGCTTTGTCTATAGCACTGCCTCATGCCTTGAAGAAAGGGGGCAAGATTGCTGTATTGTAAGTGGTCCGCTCTGGGTGTTACTTACATATTTTGCCAACAATTAAACAACTAAGAAAGGCAGAAAGTGCTTCATGTTGTTATTCACATGAACATTTACTACAAAATTCATAAATGCAATTCACTGTGTGGTATTAACCTGTGAACATCTGACATTTCTGTCAGAGGTTTGGGATCATGACCATTGTTCATATTTGCCTATTTATACAGATATTTTAAATGTT
The DNA here is from genome assembly GCF_902148845.1 of Salarias fasciatus. Classification (NCBI taxonomy): domain Eukaryota; kingdom Metazoa; phylum Chordata; class Actinopteri; order Blenniiformes; family Blenniidae; genus Salarias; species Salarias fasciatus. Next base: position 24,037,483 of record NC_043755.1, read on the forward strand.
TGTAACAGGAGCCAAGTTGAAAATGCAGACCCCATCCTTACCTGGTTTTTATAAGTCACATATACTTGAACAATCTATGTGTATCCAACGGTTTCATAATTCACCTAAACATGAAATATCAGTGTGTAACGTAAAAGTACTTATACTTCACATAAACCTGACAGTGTCCTCACAAGTCGCATTAGAATCAGGTTTGACCAAAATATAGCCCTAGCCAAAATCTCAACAGATCGACATATTCCTGGATGTATGGGTAAGAAACAGACTGATTCCCAGGCCTCTAGCACCTTGGGAAAGGCCCGTCCCCATTTTTCACAGATTTGTCATAGGTCCTGAAATTTCCTGTAAACACGTATGTGTGTGTGTGTGTGTGTGTGTGTGTGTGTGTGTGTGTGTGTGCAGGCTACAGTGAGCAACATACTATAAAACTAAACACTCGAATCAGTAAAACCTGACAAAGATAAATTTCTTTGTGACTTACTCTTCTGCTGGGTCCAGTCCATCAAGGTCACCAGATGGCGAGAAGGTCACTCGTCACCAGATGAAAAACTTTCGACATCTGACTCAGGCTCAGCGTCACTGTCCATCAGCAGCGCCAAAACCTCCGCTGCAGTCAGTCTCTTCTTTGCAATTTTTCTGCAAAAAGTTCTGTAAACAACTCTTGTAACAAGAGCTCATAGTGCGCTCATGGTGTGCTCTCGGTGCGTCCTGATGGTGCGTCTCTCTCGATGCAAAACTGCGCCTCAAGAGAAGTGTCGGTATCCACTGCATCTCCTTTGCCTGTGACTTTATTTCCACTTCACTGTCGTATTGTTTGTGTTGAAATAAACTTCTTGAATAAAAATAATATTTGTTTGACTGATTACTCATGGTACACGTGTGTAAAAGTTGGTGTTTTCATGATTTATTGCTTGCAGAACTTTCTTGCAACCTTGCAAACGCAGGAGAGAATTATCTTGCTGCTACTGACACTCTTTGGAAGGCTTTCCTGGAGTATTTCGTGAAACACACACTCATTAATACGTTACAGTATTTCAGTTTGTCATTGGTCTACACAATCTGTAGGGGTCCATGGGGATTCTTAAGAGGAAGTGGCTCATAAAGGTTGTACAGTAAAAGCATATGTTCAGGAAAATTACACTGCTTTGATAAGTACATGGTAAAACATGGGAAACTACAGTGTAAGACTCCAGGACTTACACTGTAAGACACGAGCGGAAGTCACCCATAGAGTCTGTAAAATGTCATGCAACATTTTTGAGAGTTACCCCCACAGTTAAGGAGACTATGCATTAAAACACGTCAAACTACAGTATAAGACACCAGCATTATAACCCCTAAGAGTCCGCAAAATGTCATGGTACATTTATGAGAGTTACCTCCACAGTTGAGGAAACTACACATTAAGACACGTCAAACTACAATGTAAGACAACAGCACTTACACTGTCAGGCACAGGTGTAAGTACTCCTCAGGTTCCGCGAAACAACATGTACATGTCCGACAGTTACCTTCTAAGTTGAGGAAACTACATTAGGCACGTTTACATGGACCACGTATAAGCGGATTGTACGTGGAGCGGATTGTAAAATGTGTCATGTAAACGACAGAGTGGATCCGCTTCACTCGGAGCGGATTGTAATTTGGAGCCGATTGTATGAGGTGGTCTACGCCGATCGACAATCCGCTCCATGTCCCTTATAAACGAGCCTGACAGCGGAGCGGATTGAGCTGGGGGAGTGTTTGTTCTGCGCATGCCTGTGACGTGCCAGTAAACGGGAAGCAGCACAGTCAAAAAACCAGCAGAGAACGCCACGGTGGTTGAAAAACACTTTTTTAGTAAAAAACCCCGACAGAAAAAACATTGGAGAGGCGAGATGGAACCAAATCGCGCAATAGCGAGTTGTATAAAGAGCTGTATAGCAGAATACAAGCGATCGCCGGCTGGTGTTATGGATTAACTGGTTCCCGTGTTAACGAATGACGGCGGAGGTCTGTGTAAACACAGGCTGATTACAGCAGTTGTTAAAGTAAGACTCACAAATCACTTTAAACGTATACACTCACTGTAACTGTCGATAACCGACGTTCGCCAGAACGACAACATTTTTCAATCATGTATTGGTCACAAGTTAACACGGGCACCAGTTAATTCGAAACATCGACACGCGGAGCAGAGCTCACAATGAGACGTGCTGCTCGGTGCAGCGGTGCAGCAGCTAGGGGAGCAGCCACTCCTTCAGCAGCGTTTCATGGACTTTTGGGACATTATTTGAGCAGATATCAGCAGATAAAAACACTCTGCTCAGCGCTGAGGACTGCTGCTGCGGAGCTAAAGACCAAGTTCCTCGTGAGACTTTGTGCGCATGTCACAGGACGCTGTATAATCCGCTTCACCCAGGGTCCTTGTAAACGAGGATTCATCGTGGATCGCTTTGTATGCCGTACATGTATACACTCCGTTTAATACGATTGTTTACAATCGGATTGAAAAAAACACCCATGTAAACTGGGCCATTGTAAGAGAAGGGAAGCTACTTTGTAAGACACGGGCCGTATTGTAAAGTGCTACCTAAAACTTTCCCAAGCAAGTTACAGTCACCTCACTCATGTAACTACCATCACTTGTTAGAGATGTGAAGATTCTATCACAACATCCTGCACACGAAAAAACACAGGTCACCTGCATTAGGAGACATATATCGCAGTTCCACTGTGCAGTCGCTGGACAGATAGCATTTGATTTACATGCATAATATAAGTTATTCAGAAATGGGCAAACACACAAAGAAGCACATAAACAGGCCGAACAGCGGAGCACATCGCTGTCTGGTGAAAGACTGATCTTCGGATCCTGCCAAAATTGTTGTTTTCTCGAGATAACGAGAAAAATAACTTGAGATCTCAAGAAAACCACCAAAATTAAGTCGTCACCTCAGCAAAATGGAGGAAATAAAGTATTTAGCCATGTTCTTTTGGGGCTTCCGAAGTTATGTCCAGTGGCCTCCATCTTTCCTGAGTGGACATCAAGGCAGACCTCGATGCAGCATTTCCAGAGAGAAAATTTCTCATTTATTGTGCCTTGGAGTGAACTGGCAAAGCATTGCAACCTGGCTGGGAGTGAGCTGACAGGCTCTCCTCAGGCACAGAGCGGCTCGCCATTCAGCCGCTGACATACAGCGCTAATGACAACCTGACCGGAGCAGTGGGTGAAATTCTTCAGGCAGTCAGTCAGGTGAACGATATGAGCAGGGGAGCTCCAGGTCCGGCGGGCTCCGTAGTCAAAGATGACGTGTTAGAATCTTTAAGAAACCAACCCTATTGGCAGTGTTGCCAGATTGGGCGGGTTCCCAATTGGTTCCCGCCCAATTGGGCTACTTTAAAAGTCATTGGGCTGGAAAAATCAGACTTGGGCGGAAATCATGTCTGTCCGCTCTTCCGCGGCTGGTGAAGAAACGCGACACGCCCCCCTCCACTGTGTACCTGCCGAGCTGAGACGACTGCAAGGCGGCAGATACGGAAAACCAGTAGTCCGCAGCAACCATTGTCATCCTCCACAGACAGTTACTTGAACGGCTCTTTTAAGTGAACGACGAGAGCCAGTTCACAGCTGTCTGAGAGCCGTTCCTTTGTGCAAATAGTCCACGCTTCCTTCACGTGTCTCCTGAGTGTCTCCTGAGTCCAGCTGTCACCGCTGCCTTCATGTGAACGACCGAGTTTCTGTTTTCCGCAGCTCGCTCCAGTCACCTGAACGCAGCAGCTAACTAGCAGAGGAGAAGTGTGTAGAACCCGGAGTGGAGCCCGTGTTTTGGAAGAACTGGTTTCCCTATTAATTGGCGAGTTCAACGTTCAAAGTAATAAAAAAGAAAAAGAAATGGAACTTTAGCCCGATTCTCCATGAAGGTAAGATAATTTCATTAGGGTGTGTGTGTGTGTGTGTGTCCGCGTGTGTGTCCGCGTGTGTGCGCGTGCGCGCGTGCGTGCGTGCTGTGCAGATGAGAGAGAGCAGCTGCTGGTTTTGAAACGCACTGTTTCTGCTTAATAATTTTATTGTGGCAACAGAGAGGTGTTACTTGCGTTGTCTTATACAGTTGTTTATCCTCGTTATGGTCACTATATGAAGGTTTGTATGCTTAGGAAGTGTTTTCTGTTGTGTGTGTAATGTTTTGGCTCTATCTCATGGGTTTGGCCGAATTGGGCTGATTTTTATAAAAATGGGTGGGTTTTCAGCTGTGCTTGGGCTGGAAACTACCATGAGGACTGTGACAAACATTGTCCCCTTAAAAAGATTTCCCGGAAAAATCAACAACAGATGTCAAGCCTTGGATGACTAAAGGAATAATAAATGCCTGCAAAAAGAAAAATCCACTCTATAAAAACTTCTTAAGGGATAGAAATGTGGAGTCAGAAACTAGATACAAGATGTATAAAAACAAGCTCACCAACATTATTAGAGTAAGTAAAAAGGACTATTATTATAAGGTACTGGATCGTAACAAAAGCAACATTCGAGGTACTTGGAAAACACTCAACAGCATAATCAAGAAGGGCACCAGTAATGCAAAACTCCCAAATTACATTAATAAGAACAACACAACTATAGACAGACCAAAAGAGATGGCAGATGCATTTAATGAATACTTTGTGAATGTAGGACCGAATCTTGCAAATGAGATCGTGGAGCCCAGAGGTAAGCATGGCCTAGATGAAATACTGATCAACATGAACCCGCACTCAATCTTTATTAGCGCTGTAAATGACTATGAAATACTGTCAATTGTTAATAACTTCAAAAATAAAACATCGACAGATCACACTAATATAGACATAACTTTAATTAAAAGCATAATGGATGTCATCTTAAGACCTTTCACCTACATTTGCAATTTATCATTCCAAACTGGTATTTCCCTGACAAAATGAAAACAGCAAAAGTTATTCCTATATACAAAAATGGAGACAAACAATCACTCAGCAATTACAGACCAATTTCACTACTCCCTCAATTTTCCAAAATCCTAGAAAAGCTGTTTATGAACAGGTTGGACAGCCTTATAAATAAGTACCATCTGCTAAGTAATCATCAATATGGTTTTAGAGCTAAAAGGTCAACATCAATGGCAGTAATCGAACTTATTGAGAGCATTTCAAATGCAACTGACAATTCAGAATTCACTGTTGGTGTGTTTATAGACTTAAGAAAAGCATTTGACACCATCCATCACCAGACATTACTCAATAAAATGAGCAGATATGGAATAAGGGGTAATGCACTTGCATGGCTTAAGAGTTACCTTACTGACAGAACGCAATGCGTGCATCTAAATGGAGTAGACTCCGATACCAAACTGATCACATATGGTATTCCACAAGGTTCAGTTCTCGGCCCCAAGCTTTTCATACTATACATAAATGATATCTGTGATGCTCTGCAAAATGTCAATTGTGTCCTATTTGCTGATGATACAAGTCTGTATGCCTCCGGTCCAGATCTTGAACAGCTCTTGCATGCAGTAGAAAACGATCTAAACATTCTTAAAAAATGGTTTGATATAAACCAATTATCATTGAATACAAATAAAACAAATTTTATCATATTTGGGAACAAATTGATCAAAATCCCAATTAAACTATCCATTAATGACAAGGCTATTGAACAAATAAACCAAACTAAATTTCTAGGAGTCATAATAGATGACAAACTAAATTGGAAGGCCCATATCAACCATTTAAAAAGAAAAATATCTAAAATAATAGCTATCTTACATAAAGCAAAACATTTTGTTAATAAAAAATCACTCCACACACTATACTGCTCTCTATTATTGCCATATCTCACATATTGTGTGGAAGTGTGGGGGCACACGTATAAATCAATAATTAATCCGATCTTCATTCCACAAAAAAAAGCAATAAGAATTATCAATCATAGTGACTATCATGCACCGACAAATCCACTTTTCATTAATAACCGACTTCTCAAATTAGATGATTTAACAAACTTAAACACAGCACTTATAATGTATAAAGCGTACCACAATACTCTCCCAGACTGCATGCAAGACTTGTTCAAGCAAAGAGAGACCAGATACAATCTGAGGGGCGCCGCAATATTCAACAAAATAAATGCAAGAACAAATACCAAAGGAAATTGTACTTCAGTTAAAGGGGTAAATCTCTGGAACACCCTAGACAATGAACTAAAAAGTGCAAAGTCTTTGAATATATTCAAAAAATTATACAAAACTAGGGTTATTAACAAATATATTACCTTGTAATAGCTAACACACAGAACATCACATACCCTACATGATTTACAACCTAGCTAAAAAAAAATTTCTTTTCTTTCTTTCTTTCTTTTCCTCCCCTTTTTTAAACTTACACTTACTTTTTTTATTTATTTGTTTTTCCTCTTTTTGTTAATCATCAATTAATGAACTTATTTACTTACTAATTTCTTATTTATTATTCTGTTTTTTTGGGGGGTTTTTCCCCCCCATTTCTGTTTATGATTTACTTTGAGCATTATTTTTAGCGGCCTCAGCAAGGGGGAGAATGAAAGAAAAAGGAGGAAAATTGGACGGAAAAGGAGGATAGTGAAAGGATAGGGAAATGAATAATGGAAGCGAGAGTAGAATAAAAAGGATAGGAAGAAATAATGCAATAAAGCAATAATGGACAGGAACAAATGGAAAATACATCACTCCCTTTGTTATCTTCTATTTGGACAGTTGTCTTGTTGACTTCGGTTTGACTTCTGTATAATGTCTTTTCTTTTTGTTTTGTTTTTTTTGTTTTTTGTTTGTTTTCTTCTCATACAGCGGTAAGATAAAGGTGGGCAAAATAAGCTTCGGCTTCAGCCCTACACCCTCTTCGGTCATCAACAAGTTAACCATGTATGTATGTACGCATGCACATGTACATATGTATGCATATATGACCATGTATGTATGTATGTATATATGTGTGTATGTGTGTGTGTATATATAGATATGTACACATACATGTCTTGCTTGCTATGTATTTCTTATTATTTATTTAATTTTTTGTTGTGCTTCATGACCGAATAAAATAAAAATAAAAAAAGGATCTGGCAACACTGCCTATTGGACGGTCCCACGCCATGCAATCCATCGACAAATTTACAGTGTTCCAAGCCAAATCAGTAATGCTGAGTGAATTCCCAACAGAACATGTTCTGAGCTAGTCTGTTACAGTTTCCCATATAGAAAAGAAATATAAAAATATTATAGGAACATAAGAGTTCCTTCATGTTTTTCATGTATGATTCTTAGCAAATTATATTTTCCATACATGCTTCGTATAAGCTATGTAGTCTTAAAATATATGTCTGTTGTGAAGACATACATTTTAAGTTACCCTCTCATGTATGTTGGGCCCATCGGAGGCAAATTATTAACATGTTTATTAAGAGAATTACTGACATATATTGTTCATTTACGTTTAAAAACCTACACTATTTTGTACAAATTTAAGAAGGATCTGTTATGTGGTTTGGCTGTCATATACATTTCTTACAAGTTCCATATAAAACATATTTAAACTTAATATATTTTATTGTTATCTTTTCCATATTGGCAACTTGGATGTGGTAGAAAAATTACTAATGATAAGGGTAATAAAGACAGAAGCTTGAGTTCAAGTATAAGTGTTGAATTCACAAGTTCAAATCAAGAGCAAAATCAACTAAGCATAAAAGCTAAAGAGTTCAATATTGAGATTTCCTCCAGGGTGAGATGCGATCATGGACTGGAAAACGCTGCTGTTGCTCATTTCATGCTTTACAGGGGGGAATGAACAGAGGTGGAGTTTTTACCGGCAGGTCAGTGCATCATCAAAGAATCGAGGGATTCTGGGCAGAGCTAAATCAAGAAGTGTTATTTAATTTTGTTAATCTTTCCAGCTTCATGGGGGAGCACGGTGTATGAGATTCACTTAAAGGTGCTGTAGGCAGGATTTTGCTAGTCAATGCTAATTTTTCTGTTTTCTTTGGATTAAATGTTAGAGTATCCATTGATAATCCTTTAGGAGTGTAGCATAATTGCACCACTGCGAGGGCGCAGCGTTTCCATCTGTCTCTGTTCTGAGCTGAAAAGGAATCTCGACAGCTCCAGGTATCTTTGACCAATCAGAAGAGCCCCTGAGGCTCTAACCGTGATTGGTCGAGGGGCGTTCGTCACACGGTCTTGTGGGAGGGGCTTAACTTGCATAAGGGCGTGATGTCAGAGAAAACAGGACAGGATTGGCTGTGCTGGGTTTCAAATCGCCATCTTAGATGGGTCAAATCGCCATCTTACTTAGGTAACCCTAAGCAAGATGGCGGAGATGCGGAATCCTGCCTACAGCACCTTTAATGAGCGTCATTTATTTTGTCTTCATCGCATTTATCTACCATGAATTCAGAGGGCTGCCACTGAATTTCAGAACCAGTGGAATAACCTCGGTCTTTCAGGACGAGGAGGGCAAACGCCTCTTCAGATGTGGCAAAGCGGCATCTTCAACAACACAGGAATGCACAATCCAGCAATGAATGGTATCTGAGAGGTGGGCAGTGACTTTGGCATTGATGGCAACATACCAGTCTCTGAGCTACAGACAATGTTGTAGTTCTATCAGTTACTACCGGAGGTCACACAATAATGGAAACACTTCCACAGACTGTTGATCCATTTGAAGATAACCGAAAACAAGGTATAGATTTGTTTGCAACCTTGTACATTTCCTGGAAAGGCAACCCTGAAAGTGCAGCTCCATAGTACAAGAAAACAAAGCAAGGCAAAGAGAACCCCTCTCAGGAGGCATGCTGGGATTTGACTCAGACTAGAAGTATGTTCACATCAGTGGAAAAGGTGCGCACACATACGTACAGCTCATTGTAGTGGTGTAATGCAAAGCAAAATTAAAAAGTCACGCCAATCTTTATGGTAGCTTCCTAAAGACCCGGGAGGCATCGACTGAGGAAGAGGAGGACGCAGTTAAAGAAGCAAGGGCTCCTCGTCCACCATGGGCCAAAACTAACGCTCAGATTTCTGAGATGCGTTTTTTTATTTAACCTTTAAGGATTTCCACTCTCTAATTACAATTCTTTTATAACATTTTTAAGTAACAGTTCAACCAAAAATGAACATTTGTCAGCTGATTTCTCACCTTGAAAAGGAGTCTAATGGCAAAATGAATCCATATTAAATGGTATTTGTTCTGTAGATCCTGCACTGATGTCAGACTAAATGAATGTAAAAGGTAGGAACCAGGCTCTGGGCCTAAATGATCTGGTTCATATAGTTCAATACATTTTGATATTGAGAGCAGTACAGGATCTACAGAACAGGTGCTGTGGATGAATGTTGTCATTGGACTTTTTTCAAGGTAAGAAAACAGCTCAAATATTTTTATTTTTATTAACTTTTTTTTTTACCATCACTTTAAGGGAACAGAAGTATTTATTTGTGGATCTCTTAAAATTCTATCCGTGTTGGACGACTCCAGAAGCAGCAGGGCTGTGTTTAAATGATCAATTTTGAATCGATTCTCCTTTCAATAGTATTGATTCATAAATATCGATTCATGTGACGTCTCGCGTGACTTGAGATTTCGTGTGAGTATGTAATGTAATTATACATTAATATCAGCAATATAATATCATACAATATCCAGGCCATTATGGATGTAATTTAGATATGTGTCATCTCTTTAAGATATGCAGTCCTGAAGGACAAGCTGTATTTATGGTGTTACGACCAGCTCGTTCACAAGATGGGAAGAGGCGGTAACATGAAGTCCACAGATGGTAAAGTGGAAATTAAAGTTATTTATTACCAAAAATAAGAACAAACGGGAACAAAAGGAGACTCTAAACTAGAGCTATCAAACCACAATCACAAAGCCAAATGGTAACTAAAAATAGAGTTAATAGAACAAAAGATTCCTGTGTCCCACCAGCCGCTTTAACTCTTCAGGTGAGCTGCATCATGGCTGACGAGCTGCTCTCCGGTCAGGCTCCCCAGGTGCAGGCGGTCAGGCGATGATTAGCTCCTGCAGTAGCAGCAAACCTGGGAAACCTCACACTCAGGCTGTGTTCAAAACCGCATACTTACGTACTACTCATACTAACTTATTGAGTATGCAGTGTGTTTACACTGGCAGTATGCGATTTTGAGTATGCGAGAAGTTCCCGGATGCATACTGCATTCGCCAGAAATGTTGAGTATACATCGTGTGTTCACTACTCATACTGAAATTGCCCAAGATGCAACGCGACGGACATTTGAATAAACTTTATTCAGTTCACAATGACCGTTTCTTCATGATGTACATTTAGCAAGCTGAGTATGGTTCTAGATTTAATCTTCCCTCCATTGTTTGTGCTCGTAGGTATGTTATGTTACGAGATTTCTGATTGGATTGACAATTATTAAAAATAGTAAAAACAAAAAAACAAAAAAAACCCTTACATCTGAGAACAAGTCCATGCTGAAAGCGACCATGATGTACCGAAGACGGTGAGCCGATCTTTGTTGAAGAGCCGAAAAAACTCTCCGTCGGTAAAGCATCATAATTGGCATAATAAGTGGTCCGTTAACGGGACACCGGTCCAAACGAAAGCGACATACATTGCTGAAAGATTGCCTTCTTGTTTTCAAAGTAAAAGCACAGATTTATCACTGAGGTTTTCTTGCATGAGAAAGGGAAAGGGGTGCTTTATTTTGGTGAAAATAACCGGAAGTGCGTTGCTCACTGCGGCTGGCTTGAATTTCGCCGAATTCGTCCGAACAAAATCATAAACGGCTGATATTTGGACAAATAAACGACTCACTCGGGCTCTAAACCACCACTTTGTCGCCTAATTTAAAAAAAAATCTCGATGAAGTTATACATTTGACGAGTTTAGAGCTAAAGTGAAATCAGCTTTAGCAGATCGATTTCTGCTCATGGAAGAAGTGCAATGCATTGTGGGTTATTATGTAGTATGCTGTAGTGTAAACGCTTCGCATACTGTTTGATGGACTGAGTAAGCAGGATGCAGGATGGATAGTATGAGTATGTAAGGATGTAGTAGGCAGTATGCGGTTTCGAACACAGCCATAGACACACTCACACACTTGGGGGGGGGGGAAGGAGAGACAATACGACGACGACCGTAACAACAGTCAGCATTAGATCCTCGCTTCAAGACTCTCCCTTTCTCCTCTCATGTTGCCCGAGACCAGACGTCCACCAGGCTGAAGGCTGGAGCTGCTGCTGTCGAGCAGGTGGAGGCAGAGGCATCCAGTGGAAGTGACATGACAAGTACAGAAGTATACATAACTGATTACACCTGAGGACTGACAGTTCTTCTTCTCAGTAGTATTTGACACTGATGCTGTGTTGTTGCAATACTAATCCTGGATTACTCCTGCAACAACACATCATCAGTAGGGTAGAACTAACCTCCCTCACGACGGTCTCAGTCATATTTCTTATTCTTTTGAAAGCCTTTTGCCAGTTCTTCACAGACAGTCTGTTTGAACTACCTTATAGGCAGGTTTGGGTCAACATGTTGATTTGACGGCGTTGACAAAAGTGAAAACCCCGGTGACCTCCTCTTGAAGCAATGCACGGGCGTGAAGGATGTCGCCACAGACACTGGGCAAATGGGATTGACCCCCCTGCGTGACGGAGAGTTGGAGGCTGATCCCAGAAGGTGGCTGCTCTCCTCTGTCGCATTAACATGCACCTGACTGTTTTGCAGAGAAAGATAGCCGCTGTCTTGTGTCATTCAGCTCACTGTAAGTCCTTCTGCACTGATGCTTCTTCTTGGATCAGTTTAAAAGCAAAATGACGCTGCATCACTCAAAACTCTGGCTGACAAGGCACAGGAAGAAGAGAAGAGATACAGCGAAGAAACACGCTCCGCTGGTGCATGCCGGGACCAGTGTCCCATCCGGAAGAGTGTTCTCGGCTGCTGGCGATACTGTCACAGCAGAAAGGAGCTGCCTCACTCCGCGACATGTAGATCAGCTTCTGCTCTTGCAGAAAAATGTACAAGTTGACATTTGAGTGAGGAAACGCACACATGTCAAGCTTCATTGTCAGTTTGATTTTCAAGTCCCAAGGTTTCCAAGGTTTTATGTTCCAGAAATGTGATTCATCTGTTTCCATTCTCTGATGCCCTTTTCAAATGTTTTCTGATTCTGTCAATGCAGTGACCAAAGTAAGACACAAGGGAGAGTTCAGAGTTCTGAATGTCAACGCTTTAAAAAACAAAGTAGAATTTTAAATGTTGTTAAGGGCTTAAAGGCTTTTTCTGCAATTTACCGTTCGCAGGGATTTAAAGATATTTACTTACATTTACCAAAGAACTGATTTATTGCACTATAAGATAATCCAGAATAGTTTTATTTTCTGGTTGTTTATATTGACAGTTATTTATTTACTTTTATGGTCGTGTCTCTTATGATATAGTTGGATTTGTTTTGAAGCCACTAAAATAGAACCTTAGTAAGAGTCAAAGGAACGTGAATGTCTTCAGTTTACAGTGTTGCCACTTTATTTACACAGGCAGCTCTGTCAATTAAACTAAATGATTGCATTTTTGTTCTGCTCTAGTCATGTTAAATAAAACAGGATTAATATAACAGCATTAGGCTTAATTGTTAATGTAAATATTCATATTTTTACTAATTTACTAGATAAAGCTGTAGTTTCTACTGTTTGCAGCATTGAATGTCTTCCATATACAAGTAATACTGGTATTGTGTGATGTCCTTACCTAAATTTAAAAAAAAAAAAAAAATCCAGCCCAGCCCTAGTATGCAATAATGGGCCATCATCAAAATATTTTCAGCAATGCATTAACAACCAAGTCTCTGAAGATTGAAAGTTGAGGAAGGAAAATTCTTGGAATTCAGAAGAGTTCAGATTAAAATGTACAACCGCAGAAGTTGTCAGAGTTCAGATGTAAACATACAACTCCAAATATGTCCATTTTTGCCATAACAGAGTCCCGATGTCCTTTCCAAAGGACACACTGCAAAACAAAATGAAAACATATTTTGAAAACATTTTTGTTGTAAAGATGTTTTTTACACCCGCATGACTTGTTTGTTGTAAATAAAATTGATAAACTTTTTCCTCTGGGTCTCAGGAGGATAGTATAGCATTACATATATTGTGTTTTAATTTAAATGAGCTGTTTTCTTCTATTTTACGGATGTCTGCTGTATATTGGTGACTGATTTGAGCTGTGGCGGAGGTCTGTGCTCTCTGAGTGCCAAATTCTAGTTTGGTAATTGGATTTTCCGTTCTAAAGCAGATACTGAAAAACAAAAAAACAAGTGGTAATTCGATTTTTGTTTTAAAATACAGAAACTAAAATAGAAATACAAGGCCCTCTTTTACCATGTCGAAAATAATTTCGGAGTACGGTTCCAAAGACATTTTTCATTGGGTTTATAACTATCCCAGGATCAAAACAGGACTGGCCAGTGGCCACACTGGCACCGTATGACCGTCGCACATTTGGCTCTCTTGCTGATGACCACTTCTGGTCTCAGAAAACGAAAAAACTGACCTTTTCTCGATTGTCTCTTAGTAAAATTTGTCTCTTAGTAATTTGAATTTCTGTTATTGCAAATATAAAATGAAAATCAGAGCATTTTTTTAAATTTCGTATAGGCCTACACATTTTTAATCATGAAAATGAAGAACGCCTATTTTAGTTTGTGTATTTTAAAATGAAAATGGAATTACCACTTGTTTTTTGTTTTTCAATATCTGCTTTAGAACGGAAAATCAAATTACCAAAATATACATGGATCAGAACTCCATAAACTGAACTGTTACTTATTTTAACCAGTGTTGTCTTTTATTGAAATGGATGACAACAATACAAAATCAGTGGATCCGTGAATTAAAGTCAGCAGGAGCATCTGAAGAGAGAGTACTTGGTATTATAGCCAAAATACCAAGTATTACAACAATCAAGCAAGAGCAAGAGCAAGAGCCTGCACTTGGTGAGTTTCTAACAGGAAAAGACGTTTTCGCGTGTCTTTGCGTGTAGAGAAGCTAGAGCTAATGAGCTAATGCTAATCCTTAGAGAAGCGGACGCATTTTGATGACATATTTGTTTTGAAGCGCTGATTGGCTTCAATCAGTCAAAGGAGTAACCAACGCCCCCTGCAAGAAGTTTCAATGGGCTGCTATCCAGACTATATCACCACAACACCTGACTGAAATAGTTTATCCCTCCTATAAAACCTCTGATGGCTCCATCCAGGACTGTGGATCGAGTGATGTTGAACTTGCATTTCTTATGATGGCTTATTTTTGTTGAAAGATCTTGCAAAATATCTTTCACTGGCACCAAAGAGTCTGTGGTCATAAGCACATGTGATCAGGAACAACACCCCTCACTGTATCTCAGGCCAGAATCAAAAACCTCTAAATTAAGTATTCAGCAATACACAGCAGAGCTACTCTGTACTAACCGTTGACTCTGCAGGCTTCCTCGGACAGCCTGGTTCAGTTCTTCACCATTAGAAGACCTGTCAGGCAGTGCAGCCATTACTGACCCGTTGCTGCCGTAGTCTGACGACTGGCCATGGGTTGAGGTAGAGGGGAATGCAGACCAATGACTTTCTGGAGCACTGCTTTAGCAGAATGAGCTTGACCTGTTTTGGTAAGTCAGGACCAGAGCTGGATCATCTGGGGTTGAGGGTAGAAGGCAGACAGCTTTCCACTGAGCTTACTGGTATCTGACTGGAAGAACTGCCTGCTGGAGAGCAGCTGTGGTTGTTGTTGAGGAACATTCTACTTTAGATAAAGACAGGAGTTTCAGTTCAAGTTTCCACTGCAGACATACAGTTTGGGGACTCGGAATGAAGAAGAAAGGTAGAGACCAGTGAAATCTCTGAGTACCAGCATCTAGTGATGGACAGATAAGGCCTCTGCCACCACACTTTAAAAGCACTCTGTTACAACTACAAAACCCGAAACCAGTGAAGCTGGCATGGTGTGTAAATCGTAAATAAAAACAGAATACAATGATTTGCAAATCCTTTTCAACTTATATCCGATTGAATACACAGCAAAGACAAGATATTTAATGTTCAAACTGAGAAACTTTATTTTCTTTTGCAAATAATCAGCAAGTTAGAATTTAATGGCAGCAACACATTGCAATAAAGTTGGCACAGGGGCATTTTTACCATTATGTTCCATGGCCTTTGCTTTTAACAACACTCAGTAAACGTCTGGGAACTGAGGAGACCAATTTTTGAAGCTTTTCGGTTGGAATTCTTTCCCATTCTTGCTTGTTGTACAGCTTAAGTTGTCCGGGATCTCCGTTGTATTTTCCGCTTCATAATGCGCCACACATTTTCAATGGGGGACAGGTCTACAGGTCTGGACTGCAGACAGGCCAGTCTCACACCCGAACTCTTTTACTACGAAGCCACGCTCATGCAGAATGTGTCTGGCCATTGTCCTGCTGAAATAAGTAGGGACGTCCAAGAAAAAGACGGGTAGCCCTTTATAATACGGCCCGTGTCTTGCAGAGTAGCTTCCCTTCTCTTACAGTGTAGTGTCCTCAACTTGGAAGGTAACTGTCGGACATGTACATGTTGTTTCATGGAACCTGAGAGTACTTACACTTGTGCCTGACAGTGTAAGTCCTGGAATTTTACAGTGTAGTTTACTGTGTTTTACCATGTACTTATCAAAGCAGTGTAATTTTCCTGAACATATGCTTTTACTGTACGACCTTCATAAGCCACTTCCTCTTAAGAATCACCATGGACCCCTACAGATTGTGTAGACCAATGACTAACTGAAATACTGTAACGTATTGATGACTGTGTGTTTCACATAATAATGACAAGACATGCAGACGTACAAAACAACTTTATTTATTTAATATCTTTATTTTTCAGAGACACCAGTTCACCTTTTAAATTTGCCGTTAAGATCACCCTTGTCTTTCATTACTGTCTAACTATCCAGAACTTCCACTGCAACAACCCAGCAATTTACCTGTAACTACTGGTCAACAACCGGGAGCCGGGCTGTATTCTAAAGTGAACACTTGTGGGCTTTATTTACAGTCTAACTACTGAGTACTTTACCTGTAAGTACCCAGCACTTCCCCTGCAAGTACTTTATGGTCCAATTATGGACCAAAGACGAGTCATTTAAATCTTTAAACAAACACCATGCAAAACAGTAATCAGAAACTTCATTTAAATGTAATAATAATAGTAAGAAATATTTGAGAATTCCAATAGCAGCAAAGCAATGGGAAACAGCAACACAGCAACAAACACCATGCAAAACATTAATGAGGAACTTCAAACCAAAACCATGCAAAATGTACACAGAGAAAAAATATGCACTGTGATTAAAACACAAAATACACACTATGATTAAAGCACAATTTTACATAACAGAAGAACTATTTTACATGTTAAACAGCAAAATAACTTCAAAAAACAGCAATACAACAATCAACTCAACACTTAAAACCTAAACCGCCATTTCAGGGGCAGGAGTCTGTTGTTTTTTTTCATGTCCTTGATCTTTTCCTGTAGTGCCCAACAGGATTCCACAAAGGTGCCTTGTAGGTCGAGGACATGTTTGTAACGGATGTTGGCCTGTTCTGGTGTGGCCACTGCAAATGACAGGAATATATACAAACATGAGTATGAAATATCATCTCCATTCTTACGTTTGCACTTTGAACCAAACATAATTCTAAAGCCCCAAACAATGACCTTTAAAATAAAAAAAGTTTCATTTTTCTTTCAGTGCCCAGTGATTGTAAAACCTACTCCTTTGTGAAAAAAAGTCGCCCCTTTGACTTGGCCTTCTTTTTCTTCGCCTTTTTTTTTCCAGGAGAGTAGAAAAATGAAGATGGCGAAGAAGACGATGTGGACGATGATGATGTTGTGGATGTTGAAGTCGATGAGTCAGATGAGGGTGTCCGTGGCCGCTTTTTTTTTCTGGTTTGTAAAAGAACAAATTCATGACATATGTGGAGGTGGCCTATAACACATTACATATTTGCAAGATTTAACTTATTCTGTCACTTGAAGATACTATAAAAATTAAAAAAAAAAAGGTCAACAAAAGTCATGTCCTTCCAAAAATGAACAGAGCTTTGGTAGACTAACCTGACGAAAGACGCGGATTGTGGCCAGAGTCAATGTTGTTGGACAATTCAGCTCTTAGCTGTTCACGCTTTGGCATGAGTGTGTCCTTCTCCTTCAGTCAACTGAGAACAAGTTTGGCTGTCGGAGCTTCATCCATCACTGCTTTTTCTGTGGTCTGGCTGCTGGTTCCAGCTGAGAAAAAGAAAGAAAATGACAAGAAATGTGACTGAATGAAATGTACCTACAGTGCTTCACCAAGCTTAAAGGTGCTGTAGGCAGGATTCCGCATCTCCGCCATCTTGCTTAGGGTTACCTAAGCAAGATGGCGATTTGAAACCCAGCACAGCCAATCCTGTCCTGTTTTCTCTGACATCACACCCTTACGCAAGTTAAATCCCTCCTACAAGAACGTGCGACGAACGCCCCTCGACCAATCACAGTTAGAGCCTCAGGGGCTCTTCTGATTGGTCAAAGATACCTGGAGCGGTCGAGATTCCTTTTCAGCTCAGAACAGAGACAGATGGAAACGCTGCGCCCTCTTGGTAGTGCAGTTATGCTACACTCCTAAAGGATTATCAATGGATACTCTAACATTTAATCCAAAGAAAACACAGAAAAATTAGCATTGACTAGCAAAATCCTGCCTACAGCACCTTTAAATTTAAACCTCAAACATCTCAGGAGATAATAAATACAAAATACAATCAAATAAATTCAAATACATTAAAAAAAAATAGATAAATTGCAGGAAGGTCATATAAAGGTCAGATAAATTTGACTTATTCGTCCCTTCAAGACCTTTAAAATATGGGTATGGGTATGAAGGTAACATAATTTTTTCTTCATCATGTAGTATATGTGCGAGAAGGATCAATAGAACAAAAGTTATCAAATGCAGATTCTTCCCATTCGTTTTTTTTTTTTTTAAATGAGAATTCAAAGTTTGATATCCATTGAACCTAAATAAATCCCTCAAAATTACTACCCACTTTAAGCCAGTATTGGCCCATTTTTCTGATATCAAGTCATGTATCAAGTAAAATATAGACTTTGCTTCAACATTACCTTCTCTATTTAACAGACAATCTCTAAACTCAGCAACCTGCCATTTTCAGTCCTTTACAGGCCTCTTAGCATAAATGCAATGTGATTTGAATATTAGCAGCATCTGAGGATTCTAATAATTTCACTAACAAGGTTTACTGACTGCCTATGCTGTTGACTTTATTTGTAACACTAACCTTCAGCCTCCAGTCCAGCTTGGCTGTCGCTGTCGTCACTGACCGAAATCTCCATTTGAGTACTGGAACAACTACAAAAGGAAAAGCATGACAACAATTATAACTGTAGGTTAGGTGGTTAATTTACAAATAATTAATCAATCAAAACAACTTAGTGTAGATATAATAGTACAGGTAAGCTTGCATCAGAAAACACGATGCCATTGTGGCCCAAAATACGTCATGTTTGGATTTGGAGGGCATTTGTTACTGAGGTTGAATATTAGTACAGAGAGTTCCTTTTATTTTTCCTTTTCCTGAGTGTTCATGGGTAAAGAAGTGTTTAAGTGTTTTGCAATAATTGATGAAAAAAAGAAGAGTCCAGTGTTTTTTGTAATCAGTGGCAGCGTTATTCTGCAGTACCTGTAGATCGCCAGAAGGGGTCAGTATGGCTACACGAGTGACTGCAGAACCATAAGAATCACGCAGTTGTCACATGACAAGAAAACAGGGAAACAGATAACACTGTGTCAAGCTTGAAAACTAAAAATCATTTGTGTGTACCTTATGGTTAAGCTGGTGATGTTATGATGTTCCGTGGGCGAGGATACGGTTAACCTGAGTACTTTCAGACTTTCATTAAATGTGTAGGCACCAAATTGAGCCTGTTAGAGATCATTCTGTGCACCGCTACACCATGACATGAAGTGGAATTTAGGAGTTAATTGTCAATATGTTGACTATGTGGGCGTATAATATTGAATTGACATTTTACCCAGAGCCAAGGATTAGCATTTTTGTAAAAGTAACTCGTTAAGTCCGCAATTGAAAAGAAAAATACAAACCGTGCTGGTTCTGCAGGCTCTGAAGACTCCGAATAAACTGTAAGACAGCATACTTAATTAGAAAACACTTATGCCCTACAAGTTGCATATACCATTTCGATTTTGCGACAACTGCGAATAAAAGTATTGGTGTTATAAAGGATAACCTGACGATGCATCTATCAAAGCGCCATACAGGCCAATATTTATCTTATTTGTCCAGCGTCCACTTGCACGTGGTGGCCTCGTTGTATTGGCTAGCGTTAGCATAGTGTTGCCCACGTACTTCAAACTACACTTAAAAAGAACTCCACATACTACTTAAAAGTTAAACACATGGTATTTCCCAGCCGTTCTACAAACACACCACAAAAATAATCACATTTTAGCAGCATCAACCTCACCGTTTGCCAAGGCTTCGATGTCTCTAGCAGAACGCACACCGACTTCAACCTCTTCGGAGCTACCAATGAGCCGCATGACCAGTACCATCTTTGCGTGGTCGTCGGAGGACAGGTTGTCCCAAACGGCTTCTCCTGTAATATGGAGTCCAACACCATAAAGCCCCGTTTGGTTCAAAAGATGTAAAATGTTCCTTGGTATTTTGACAGTTTACTAATCGTCCCTTTCAGTTCAAATACTGACAACCTGCAGGGGGATGTTTTGCAACAGAACTGGCGACTCTCGCGTACTTGTCCTGAGAGTCCAATAATATGGGTCTGCAGAACCCTCCCCCAAACGGTCATTGTGCAATCATACATTATATCAACTGTTAACTACGCATAATGTACTTACTGTACAAGTGGCTAACCTAACTAGGGAGCAGCTGTGTAATGCTGATCAAGAAGATGTGGGACTGCACGAAATCACATTTACTTCATACAGCATTTTCAGTGGGAGTACTCCATACTCCCACGATTATCCTCGTCTTTTTCTGTGATGTAATTGTATGTAAGGTGTCACACCCTATCCATCTCCACCATATTCATCACCATATTCAAGTCTTAAACATACATAACTAAATTAATTTGTTTGCAACGTCAACTTAGTTCTCCTTTTGAACTTGTGTGAGATTAATTAGATCAATCACTCAGAAAGCTGTGTTCCACAAATCATCAGTCTTTTCTAGAAAAACTTAAGAAAGCTGCAAATGCAATTTCTCATATATTCCATGTTGTTAAAGCCAGAGGAGGTTACATTGCAGAAAGCAAAGCCAAGCAAAAATGAACTAAAATACCTGATAATTAAATTTGAACTACAACCTTTTTTGTAAAAATTTGATACGGCTTCCAAACCTTTGGCCTGTCGCGTGCCTATATGTATGTTATGATTTTTTAACAATTATAAAATACAAAACATTATATATTTGGATTAGCCCAAAAAAATAAAAGTACAAGGACTTAAAAAAATAATTTATTTGTTTCTTCTTACAAGCATTTTCACGTTTCAAATTATTTACACAACATAGCAAACAGTCAAATCAAACTTTTGCCAGAATACAAAGATAGCTTGTGAATAAATCACACCTTGTGCATTTTCCTTATGTCATGGAGCAGGTGGCCAATCGGTCCATGTCGATGTGATTTTCCCAGCCAGTAGTTCCACTCAATAAATTTCAGCATCCTCTTGAGAGACTGCTCTGACACGTTACCCCTGTACCTAAAAACAAGTCCTTTGTATGTACGCCATGCACGCTCAAGGTGCTGAGTGTGTGCCCGTTTGTGGATGGATAAAATAACGCCGATGGTTAACTTGATAATGTACGTAGCCTTGTTGGAGGCTGCTGTAGGCCCGCTAGCAGTCACTAATTCCTTCACTTCCGGCCCTAATATATTTGATGTTAAAATGTTCCAATTGCCTTCTAGTACGTCGCCTGACAAGCTTCAAAATAGGACGTTGGCGTTCCTCTGCTACCTCCAGCATCCCAAAAACCCATGATCTTCTCCTCCTCCAAGTTCTTCCGAACCTACCACGGTTATACTACATAAAAACAGACAAGGACAAGTAGTGAGCATATTGTCCCATGGATGTCAAACATGGCTGCTATGCCACACATACACACACAGTGAAAAAACTACGCATTTACAGCTTGTATACCTTTCGTTTGTGGCAGAATTTGCTTTCATCTATGACCACAAAAGCATGCTGTCCTCCAATCCTCAGTTTTCTCCTCCTCTCATGGCAACTCACTGCTTGAACACAGGTCTCACGGAGGCTGTCATAAACTTTTGTTATTGATGTGCTGCTTCCACAAATGCCATCCTCAATGAGATCAACATGTCTCCTCCTGATATCTTGGGAAAAACTGGAGAGACACATTTGTAATAAAACATTACACAGGTTAGAAAGATATAATACACTTTAGTCATAGACCATGTCATCATCTGTGTTGTACTTTTCTGTGATAAATGGATATCTCCAAGATTATTATCTAAAGAGTATTCAATTATTTGCCCAAAACCTTACTTTGCTAAATACATTTTTTAGTTTTACTTGTGAGAAACAATGATCAAATAAGTTATAAGTTATTCAAATAAGTTATGAGAAATTATTAAATATGACAATAATGAAGAACGGAGCTATTTCTCTCTAAATACTTCCACTGTATGAACAGCTAAGGGGATGAATCTCCTGCTGCTGAAAATATTAAAACAACACTGTCAGCTCTGATTAAACTAATTAATAACTGTTAGAGCCATTTACGCCAGATTGTCCACATGAACATTTTAATTTTTATAAAAATGATGGTTGAATGCTAGAAACATAATGGAGAAATTTGATTTAGTTGGCTTAAATTAATACATACGTATGTATTTTAATTTGATTTGTGATTGTATGCCTTGGTTTTTTTGTTTTTTTTTTTGGTAATGTTTAGAAGGCTTCCGATTGGAGGACGCACTGGCCCCGCTGCATGCGCTTATCATTATCATTATCATTATATTTAATGGTGGCAGAAAAGAAGCCTGAGAAGCACACTATTTTTTGGACGGTAATTACTGCAATTGTCATGTTTCCTGTGTTTGAGCTTTATGTATTTTGTGCCTTTTTGAAAGAAAAGCAAAGACTGGAAATCAAAGACATGGACAATGGTGTTTTATATTCAGGATGCACGTCAAATACACTCAGGTTCGATAGACGAAGAGGGACAAAAAACAAAGTTGACAGTCACACTTATACTAACTATATCTTGAGAATCTATCACATCGTTGGTAAGACAAAACAGAGCTTTCGTTGAAATTATGTGGATATGTATGTTTAAACGTGATGTGGTCATTTATCAAGCTGTAATACATTAATGACATTAATTACAATGTATTGTTTTTTCTACTGAGAGCAGCAAAACCGCAAGACCTCTCACCTAGGTCATCGTCGACAAGTCCCTCATCAGAGGATGAAAGGAAGAAGAAGAAGAGGCCCAAGAAAAAGAAGAAGCAGCAATCAAAAAAGAAGTCTAAAAAGCAGACTGTGAGTGAAAAAACATGTTGTTTACAGTTGCACTTTTCTGTCTTTTAGTGGAGTTTGTGTGGCATTTCTTTTTTTTAAAAAAGGAGCTAAACATCAAATGCTAAATGAAAAAAGTGTGTTTTCAGATGACATTTAAAAACATTAAGTTCAGTGATGGACTTCAAATGCAGAGGAAGAGAGTTCCAGAGCCTCGGGCCAAGAACAGCAGAAGAGCCGTCACCAAACTTTCTGTATCTTGTCCTGGGGACAACCAAGGAGGTGTGGCTAGGGCTGGCGATTAGGCTGGGCATCCGGGGCACTTGCCCAGGGCGCCGAGCCATAGGGGGGCGCTTGATGTGACCGTGAGGCGCACCGCCCAAGTTGCGCTGCTGTGACGGCAGTTTGAGCAGCGCACTGCTTGGTTCGCTTGCTCGTGCCCCTTGACAAATATTGCCGACTCACCCCCCCCCCCCCCCCCCCCCCCCCCCCCGCTCAACAACTCTCGCGACTCTCCGCGACACTACCACGGGGCGTCAGGCTTGCCCAGAGTGCCTGAGAAGCCCGCGCCGGCCCTGGGTGTGGCTCGACGAGCGTAGTGCCTGGAAGGTTGATAAATTTGCAACAGCTCTGAGATGTAGGGGAGGGGCATGCCCATTTATAGCCATAAGCACAAACACCAGAATCTTGTATTGGACTCGGAACTGCACCGGAAGCCAGCAGAGAGCTTGAAGGACCGGAGTAATGTGTGAGTATTTTGAGGAGCTGGAGATGAGACGAGCTGTTGCGTTCTGAACCAACTGAAGTTTATGGAGGAGTGAGTGATTAAGTCCAGCATAAAGGGCATTACAATAGTCAAGCCTTGAGCTGATGAAAGCATGTACATGTCCGACAGTTACCTTCAAAGTTAAGAAAACTACACTGTAAGAGAAGGGAAGCTACTCTGTATTATAAAGTGCTACCAAAAGACGTTGCTTGGATGGCAACACACGCCGCTCCAAAAGCTGTATGTACCTTTCAGTATTAACGGTGCCTTCACAGATGTGTCAGTTCCCCATGCCTTGGGCACGAATACACCCCCAGACCATCACAGATGCCGGCTTTGAACAGTCCGTATGGTTCTCTTCCTCTTTGGTCCGGAGGACTCGACAACTAACCTTGCATAGCAGATGGGCCTGCCTGATTCAGTTCCTAAATCCTGCAGATTCCATCTTGTAGCGCTCCATAGACCAATGGTTTCACTCAGTTAAAATTTCACCGGCCCAATCAGGGGAAAGAGGCGGGACCTGCGGGAGGAGCGGACGTGACGAAAGACATGACCACAGCGGGAAGCTCGAAAAAGTTAGAAAACAATGTCGACGTGCGGAGCGATCTCCGTGGACACGGCAATATCTGCAGTTTTATAAGAAAGCGACTCAGTTTCTTCTTTGAAAGAGGAGCACAGAACATCACTTCAAGTCTTTTTGTCAGGAAACGATGTCTACTGCTTCTCAGCAGCAGCGCACGTAAGCTACGTCACACCGTGGCTTGATGTGGATTGGTCTGTGGTGAGTGTGTCGCGTGTCAATCAGAACGGTCGTCCAATCGTCTTCTTCTTTGGTTTGAACGGTCGTGCAATTGCCAGCTACTGATTGTTTTGAAGGTCCCGCCTCTGAAATCAAATCGGAAGAGCGGCAACCCAGATGGACTTGTGAAATATTTCCGTGGCGGACATATGAAACTGTCCATCTGGCGTGTCAGGTTACTCGACAACCACACGTTCCAAAAACAGTTTGAAATGTGGACTCGTCAGACCACAGAAGACTTTTCCACTTTGCATCAGTCCATCTTAGATAAGCTCGGGCCCAGTGAAGCCGGCGGCGATTCTGGGTGTTGTTGATAAATGGCTTTCGCTTTGCATAGTAGAGTCTCAACTGGCACTTACAGATTAGGCCATAAGGTGAACCATGAAAAAGTGGCTAGAAAATGATTTTCATTCCCATGTCGGGCCACTCCTCTTTAGATGAGTTTTTGTTTAGAATATACCCTTACAGACTTTAGGTAAAAAGTTCTCCGAAATACATGCTGCTGTTCTTTTTTTTTTTTGGTCAGAAGCCATATATCTAAATAAATATAAATTGAAAAAAATAGAAATTCTGTGGTGCTAAACTCACATGTTTTATTTATCAGCATCCACTTGAGCAACAAAAAATGTCTCACAAATTGACATTCATACATTCACACTTTGAGGAGCAGGATCAAATGTTGGATGCAGTGGTAGTTCTGGCAAAGCTGATGATGCCGTGCAGAATGCTTTGTATCTTGCATCGTTCACATTTTCAGCAGACTGGCTATACAGGCAGCACACATATATGCAAAGTACTTCAGAGATGCACTAGTCCAGGTTAAAACTTCTACCCAGATTTGAAAATGCAGTGAGGTATTTTGCTTTTTCACAAGCTACAGAAAATGTCTTTTTTTCCCCTTGCCATGAAAAGCACCAGTAGAGTCCCAGCCTGAGAAGGTCTGAGTCCCAGTAAGTGCTAAACACTCTGTCATGACCGTCCCACACCCAGCCTCCGGCCCAGGATAAAGCTCTCCCCCCAGCCGCACTCCCACCGGACCCTCCCAGCACCCCGGGAACTACCTACTGCGCCTCCTGCTGAGCGTCACACACCAGGTGGGGAAAACTCCGAATGCGATGAATTCAGCTCACTCTAATTAGCCGTTGCCGTAACGCGTAGCGTAACGGTGAAGGGTATTGTTCTTGCTGAGTTTCTTCTGATTATTCTTTGACCTACGAGAATGCATTTTTGACCCTCTGAACATAGCTGAATGTGGGGTTTTTTGGTATCTACGCGACCGGCCCGGCAAAAAATTCGATAAAATGTATACCTCCACAGTGACAGATCAACACTGGCTCAACAGCGCCACCTACAATCAGACATCCACAGAGCGGGCATATTTTGACGCAGGAACACGAAATTCACACCAGTGACAGAGCATGAGGGCACAAACAGAAAACTCTCTTGGCGAAAATCTGTGGGATCAATAGGAAGGCAGCCATCTTGGATACAAAATTTGCCGCCATTTCGCTTTTCATTTTTCAAATGAACTGAACTCTTACTTCCTTTCTTCCAAATGAGCCCAAACTCAGCACACTGCATCTAGACACATTGACTTTCAATAATCAGCCAGCTTTTTCTGATACGTCGCTCGGTCTCCTCACAGCACGCCGTCGAAAAACGCCTTCATTTCCTGTTATTTTGACAGCTTCCCACGAGCTCAGGCATTGTCCTAGAACACTCAGATACAGTCAGTTATGTGCCATAATAGTCCTCATGTAATGCATTATAAAGTTTAATACAACTCTATAGCGCCCCCTACCATAGACCTAAAACATCAACATTCTTCCACAGTAACCAAACTGTGCAGTAAAATTCTATGCCTGAAGACAAGCAAAAAATTATATGACCATTTTGATGTATTTATAACTGTTGGCCAGCAGGGGCGCAAAGACCCCCCCGAAAAATACATAAAAATTTCTTACAAGCCCGTACTTTGTCCGACTGTCTTGAAATTTTGATCAATTATGCACAACATGATGCTGATTATATTGATGTATGAATGACTGTGATAAGACAGCACCACCTATGGGAGTGTGCAAAGATTACAATGCCGTTTAAAAAATTACGTTTACCAATCTTATTCATTAATGTCAATTTAGTGAGTGCGACACGTCAACGCCAATAGCAGGGACTTAAGCACTAACGGCGATGGCTTCCATTTGTATTTCTGTTTGCAGTACTTAAGCCATTTCAGTGACAGACGGGATGAAGGGGAAGGACAGATCAGGAGAGGTAATATCCTTTCTGAGCACTAGATGGCAGCCTCAACCTTCTCCAGAATCAGATCAACCCAGTTTGAGGGACATGAGCTGGAACAGAGTTCTTCTCTGAAAGATGCTGATGAAAACATTAAATCAATCACTACTTTGTCTTTGAAAAAGTTCATGAAAATACGTTAAAGGCAATATTTAAATCTTGAAACAGCCTTTTAAAGTGTACACTCCTAAATGTCGCTGGCAGTAAATCTTTTTTATTTTCAACATTAAATCAGATTGTAACAGTGCAGACAGCAGTGAGGTTCCCGTCAGCCCGCTTCTAAAAAGGTCTCTAATTTTCACTCTATCTCAAAATACTTGAACAACACGCAACGCAGCAGCCCTCCAGCATGATGATGCCTCTGCCCTGCTTCACACTGACCTATAAACATGCTGCTGTTCCAGATGTGGTCGGACGGTTTGGCTCTGTGCATGTCTGGAAACGTCATCTCACTGGAGGGAGGCAGTAAAATAAAAACTTCCCCAGAGAGCGCTGTGTGGGAGGGTCCTGAAGCGGCCCCCCCTCAACACTCCTGGAGTCGCTGTGGAATCCGCTGATCTCCTCCGATCCAGCGATCAGATTTGTCTGAGCACAGTCCTGGAGGATCAGGGAGAACACCTGTCCAGGCTTCCTCTGTGGCGGGAGCTTCGTGCTCTCCATGTGGGTTTTCCCAGATTTCCCTGGTTTTAGTGGCACCAAACGTCCCGCAGAAGAACCTTCCAACATGTCAGTCAACATCTGCATGTTTGTGCTGTTAGGTTCAGTGAATCTGTGCATCTGAACGGCTCCCACTCGGGATCGGAAGTCAGCCCAGCTCACAGGTCCCCACTGAGGGTCCCTGAGCATGACCCCTGACCCCTGCCAGCTCCCCGGGGCACTGTAATGTGGGGGGGTGGGTGGGGGGGGGGGGGTGGGGGGGGTGAGTGTGCTGGAGAAAATAGTAAGGAAGTAAAGTTAGACTCTATAACAGTCGCGTTTATGAGGGTAAAGTTGATAAAAAAAAAAAGGAAAAAAAATGCTCGCCCATGTGGTGCGTTCACTGCGGACGCGTTGCAAGCGTCACGGGCATTGCTTTTACATTCAAAGTCTATGGTGGACGAGCTTCAATGAACCTAATGCCTAACCTAACCTAATCTAACCCTAATTAACCTAATTACCGTATTGGCCCGAATATAAGACAATGTTTTTTTCCAGAAATTGCTTACTAAAAAGTGGGGTCGTGTTATAATCGTGGACTTACGGTAGGTGGTCAATACGCATCCGCGCCGCTAGATGGCGCCAAAGTATCACTGACCAGAGAGCGAGTGGAGCGATGAAATGAGATCAAATGAACTGATGAAAAATGGCGGATCATCTGGAACAAAGGGGCTGAACGCTGGACAACTGAGCAAACAACAGAGGCGAAGTTATGATACCAACTTTAAACTGATGGTGATCAACGCAGCAGAGTCATCAAACTACTGCCAAGCCGCCAGGAGATCTGGTGGAGCAGAGCCTCGTTCTTATTGGAGAGCACAGAAAAAACGCCTACAGATGCTAACGCTATGAGAAAAGCTTTCCGTGGTCCCGAGAGCGACGCTTCAGAGAGACTGATAGAAGGGTGAGTGAATACGTCACTGAAAGATGGTAAGACGGAATGTCCACCACCAGAGCCTGATTCAGCTGAAGGCACTGGAAAGTTATTTACATCATTTATTAGACCCTCCAGAAAAACGCGAGCAAAAATTCTTGATTATGCGTACTTAAATCCCAGATTATGCGAGCTAAAATGCTTGATTATGCAAATGAATATGCAGGGTTTTTATGCCATTTTATGCAGTAAAATTGCGGACAGTTGTTAAGTATGCTGTGAAATATGCGAAAGGATGCCAGATATGTAGGTTACCCACACTCTCTCTCTCGCGCACGCGTACACACGTACACACACACACACACACACACACACACACACACACACACACACACACACTCAATCAATCAATCAATTTATTTTTGTATAGCCCAGTATCACAACAACAGTTGCCTCAGAGGGCTTCAAGATGTTACATTGGTCGGTAAAAGTAAAAACAGTGAATAAGCATAATGGTAATGGTAACACACACACACACCACTAAATCACATTCATTTTATATTAGTTTGTTATTTATCTTAAATTGTTCCTCACCAATGCTCATCAATGGAACACACATACACACAGACTTTATCACAGGTTTTAGCAATTGTGTGTGTGTGTGTGTGTGTGTGTGTGTGTGTGTGTGTGTGTGTGTGTGTGTGAGTGCAATTGCTAAAACCTGTGAGAAAGCCATCAATACGGTGTTTCAAATGAACTGGTTTCCTTGTTACCTGGTGACTGACTTCCTTTAGCACTTCCTGCTGCTGCTGCAGCGGATGTTGATATCAGAATCATTAAAGGTCTGAACGGCTTTTTGTCTGGTTTTTAACATCTATCAGCAACAAGGGACGTGAAAGAAACCCAGTCGCCAGTTAATAGGGAAACCAGTTCTTCCAAAACCCCGGCTCCTCTCCGGGTTCTGGACACTCCTCCTCCGCTAGTTAGCTGCTGCGTTCAGGTGACTGGAGTGAGCTGCGGAAAACTGAAACTACGTCATTCACATGAAGGCAGCGGAGACAGCTGGACTCAGGAGACACTCAGGAGACACGTGAAGGAAACGTGGACAATTTGCACAAAGGAACGGCTCTCAGACAGGTGTGGTCCGGCTCTCATCGTTCACTTAAAAGAATGCACTCGTTCATTGAACGTCACAGCACTTCAAGCGAGACCATTTCTCTTTTTTTCGCGGTAAATGTGAAATTATTGCGGGAATTATGCGCCCTTTTGGAAAATATGTGGCCCCTGCATAATCAGCGACAAAAGGGTGATTTATGCGTGAATTCATGCGATCGCATAATCGCATTTTTCTGGAGGGTCTAATTTATGCAGTTTGGACCCCTTGAGGCTTCTTATTTGTTGCTTATTGTTTCTTATTTTGAGAAAGAGAATATATTTATTCAACACTGTAGTAATATTTTTTTCATTTTATATCTCGTGAACTGTTATCTCAATTGTGAATTTTGAGTTTATAGTAATTGTATAATAAAAAGTTGTTTTATGAATGACCTGTTTTCAGTTTTTTTTTTTTTTTTTCTTTCACAAAATGATCTTTGAAAAATAGGGGTCGTGTTATAATCGGAGTCGTCTTATATTCGGGCCAATACGGTAATAAAAATTATTAGGAACATTAACAGAGGAAACAAAGACGTGTGTCTGAACCAGACAGTGTAGTAATTAGACCCTCCACAAAAATGCGAGCAAAATTTCTTGATTATGCGTACTTAAATCCCAGATTATGCGAGCTAAAATGCTTGATTATGCAAATGAATATGCAGGGTTTTTATGCCATTTTATGCAGTAAAATTGCGGACAGTTGTTAAGTATGCTGTGAAATATGCGAAAGGATGCCAGATATGTAGGTTACCCACACTCTCTCTCTCGCGCACGCGTACACACGTACACACACACACACACACACACACACACACACACACACACACACACTCAATCAATCAATCAATTTATTTTTGTATAGCCCAGTATCACAACAACAGTTGCCTCAGAGGGCTTCAAGATGTTACATTGGTCGGTAAAAGTAAAAACAGTGAATAAGCATAATGGTAATGGTAACACACACACACACCACTAAATCACATTCATTTTATATTAGTTTGTTATTTATCTTAAATTGTTCCTCACCAATGCTCATCAATGGAACACACATACACACAGACTTTATCACAGGTTTTAGCAATTGTGTGTGTGTGTGTGTGTGTGTGTGTGTGTGTGTGTGTGTGTGTGTGTGTGAGTGCAATTGCTAAAACCTGTGAGAAAGCCATCAATACGGTGTTTCAAATGAACTGGTTTCCTTGTTACCTGGTGACTGACTTCCTTTAGCACTTCCTGCTGCTGCTGCAGCGGATGTTGATATCAGAATCATTAAAGGTCTGAACGGCTTTTTGTCTGGTTTTTAACATCTATCAGCAACAAGGGACGTGAAAGAAACCCAGTCGCCAGTTAATAGGGAAACCAGTTCTTCCAAAACCCCGGCTCCTCTCCGGGTTCTGGACACTCCTCCTCCGCTAGTTAGCTGCTGCGTTCAGGTGACTGGAGTGAGCTGCGGAAAACTGAAACTACGTCATTCACATGAAGGCAGCGGAGACAGCTGGACTCAGGAGACACTCAGGAGACACGTGAAGGAAACGTGGACAATTTGCACAAAGGAACGGCTCTCAGACAGGTGTGGTCCGGCTCTCATCGTTCACTTAAAAGAATGCACTCGTTCATTGAACGTCACAGCACTTCAAGCGAGACCATTTCTCTTTTTTTCGCGGTAAATGTGAAATTATTGCGGGAATTATGCGCCCTTTTGGAAAATATGTGGCCCCTGCATAATCAGCGACAAAAGGGTGATTTATGCGTGAATTCATGCGATCGCATAATCGCATTTTTCTGGAGGGTCTAATTTATGCAGTTTGGACCCCTTGAGGCTTCTTATTTGTTGCTTATTGTTTCTTATTTTGAGAAAGAGAATATATTTATTCAACACTGTAGTAATATTTTTTTCATTTTATATCTCGTGAACTGTTATCTCAATTGTGAATTTTGAGTTTATAGTAATTGTATAATAAAAAGTTGTTTTATGAATGACCTGTTTTCAGTTTTTTTTTGTTTTTTTTCTTTCACAAAATGATCTTTGAAAAATAGGGGTCGTGTTATAATCGGAGTCGTCTTATATTCGGGCCAATACGGTAATAAAAATTATTAGGAACATTAACAGAGGAAACAAAGACGTGTGTCTGAACCAGACAGTGTAGTAATTAGACCCTCCACAAAAATGCGAGCAAAATTTCTTGATTATGCGTACTTAAATCCCAGATTATGCGAGCTAAAATGCTTGATTATGCAAATGAATATGCAGGGTTTTTATGCCATTTTATGCGGTAAAATTGCGGACAGTTGTGAAGTATGCTGTGAAATATGCGAAAGGATGCCAGATATGTTGGTTACCCACACTCTCTCTCTCTCTCTCTCTCTCTCTCTCGGACGCACGCACGCACGCATGTGTGGCATTACGTGGTTGGAGGTGGGATTTCAATTGAGGGCCTGGGCCCTCATTGGCCACTTGCGCCAGCTGGTGATCCATAAAAGTGCCATTTCTTGGTCTGCCCCTTTGACGTCACGCATCTGCCCGCCTACCGGCGTTTCACTTCCGTGTCCTTCGGTGCCTCGCGGCAGCACGGACAGTCGTTCACCTCGACGCGGACCTATACCTCTCACGGCACGATCGCTGGCAACCAGTGCAGCTCTCGGCTCGAGCCTCTCCCTTTTGAGGAGCTGCATTTCAGCTCAAAAGTGGTAAGGAATGTCTGTTATTGTGGTGATTGAGCTCCAATATTCCAATCTAATGTTTCTTCTCCACTTCTACTTCAGACGTGCTGCTGTTTTGCCCTACCTCGATCCTCCGCGGCCAATTATTTGTTGCTTGTTGCTTTTGTACTCCGCTGTTGCTGCTTGCTGCTGTGCCGACCTGTCCTGTCGCGGCCTGAACTGCTCGTCACCTCTCCCTGTGCTCAGTGTGGCCGCCGTTAGGACAGCGCCTCGTTCAACCACAGGGAGGGTTTGACTTATGCTTGTTACAGTCTCACCGAAGGAGGGCTGCGCAATTGGGACACTGTTTATCCCTCCCTCCACTGTGGGAAAACTGAAATTCATTTTTTTATATATATATAAATTGTAATATTTGTTTTGTTCTGTTCTAGGAGCTGGTGGTGGAGTCAAGTGGTGGTGGTGGTGGATTCCCCCTGGTGGTGGTCGTCCCGTTTAGTTTGTGGTGCACTTCCTTTTTTTTGGTTTGCTGTGTTGAGTCTTTTGTGTTTTTTTCCCTTAGTTTAAGGTTACTACCCCCTTTGGTTCTCCCCCTCCCCAGTCACGGTTAAGCCCCAGCTCCTGGTCCCCTTTTTCACTGTAAGCGTGTGTGTGTGTGTGTGTGTGTGGTGAGCGAGAGATAAGAAGCTTCATTATTTTAGATTCTTGGCCTTTTAAAAAGAGACTGTTATAATAAAGTATGGTCATAAATATTATTTTCTTTCTGTAAATAAAACTTCTCAAAACCAACTGAGTAGTCTCCGCCTCTCAGTAAAGTTCCGAACCTGTGTGCTTTAAAGCTAGGGTTGGCGATTTGAATGAGATACATTTTTTTAAATACTGGTTAAAATGATCTTTATGACCCGATAGAAAGCAATTCATGGCATGTTCTTAAAGTAGTTTGGAAAATATCCGCTATCTACAGCAGGAGTAAAACGGGAAAAACAGCAACCAATCGTCTTGACGGGACACCTTTTTTTAAACCAATCAAATCCCTTCGCCGTTCGACCTGCCCCCTGCGCGTACATGTCAATGGCGTGCACTGACCCTGGTTCAGTGCGCGCGTAGAAGGACGGAGCGTCGTTGCAGAATGGCAGAGAAGAATGTTTGGGGCTTTACTTACCGGTGAGTGCGCCATAACTTGGAGTAGTCCAAATAAAGAAAAACGAAGAAACGAAGCGCTGAGGACAGGTTACGCCAGGGACGCACTGGACGCGGAAGCGCTGCGCGCACCGCGTGCACGTCTCCGCGTCTCCGCTCCCAACGGAGCTCCTCCAATGGGGTGGGAGCTGGGCGGAGCCTTGGGGAGATGCTACATTCGTGCTACATGCTAGTTTTCCAAGATCGCCAACCCTAGCTTTAAGTCTAATTCTCCAGGTGCAATTCTTGGGGTGGCGTTGTTGGTTTTGTTTAAATAGGGAAATTGGCAAACTCCATTACCGCTCCGCGCCACACATGCACGCAAAAATACACACACACACACACCACTAAATCACATTGATTTTATATTAGTTCGTTATTTATCTTACCGTAAATTGTTACTCACCAATGCTCATCAATGGAACACACACACACACACACTTTATCACAGGTTTTAGCAATTGCCTGTGAGAAAGCATCAATATGCTGTTTCATTCAAATGAACTGGTGTCCTTGTTACCTGGTGACTGACTTCCTTTAGCACTTCCTGCTGCTGCTGCTAGTAGCAGCAGATGTTGATATCAGACTCATTAAAAGTCGGACACGGCTTTTTGTCTGGTTTTTAACATCTATCAGCAACAAGGGACGTGAAAGAAACCCAGTTGGCAGTTAATAGGGAAACCAGTTCTTCCAAAACACCGGCTCCGCTCCGGTTTCTGGACACTTCTCCTCCGCTAGTTAGCTGCTGCGTTCAGGTGACTGGAGCGAGCTGCGGAAAACTGAAACTACGTCATTCACATGAAGGCAGCGGTGACAGCTGGACTCAGGAGACACTCAGGAGACACGTGAAGGAAGCGTGGACAGTTTGCACAAAGGAACGGCTCTCATCATTCACTGAAAACAACGCGTTCAAACGAACTGGAGCTGTTCATTGATTAATCCAGGTGTGTCTGGTTTCGACTGCTGCAACAAGACACACCTGGATTAATCATTTTGGCCAATAATGCAAGACAGGAAATGAATGTGCACAGTTAATTTCAGGAAGTAGTGGAGCTGTGAAAATGGCCCATAGTAATAATATTAGCAGTATTGACTAGTCATATAATGCTGTAAAATATTTTCATTTTTATGTATATTGTCATTAATATGACATTTTACAATGCCATATTTACCATCTTAATTAAAAAAAAGTAGTTGACTGAATGATTCATTTCAATGTTAGCTGGATACTGGTCACAAAAAAATCGTAAAACCTTCAGAAAGTTATTTCAATACGCTGTAATAAGCAGCAACACAGATGTATACTGGTCAAACTCAAAAGATTTTTTTTTTCATATTTAAAATGTTCACATCAGCATGTTACAATGGGGGGGGGGCGTCATACAGGCCAGGACCGCCACTGCCTGAGTGGAGATGCGCAGGAAAAAATGCAATGACGTCACTCCTCCGTTCATTCAGGTGCCCCCCGAGTTTAAACAGCTTCCCCCGCGCCTGGGGGAGGGGCGCAGAGCGAGCTGTTTGAACAAAGGGCGGCAGAGAGGCTGCTGACAAAGTCTGCCAGGAGCAGGAAACAAGAAAATCCATCTCAACGTGCCAGTATCGATCCGCCCCCCTCGTCTGTGAGCCTCCGGATGAAAACCTCGAGAAGAAGAAGAGTCCGCCTCCAAGTCACGGCTGTATTTTTCCGTGAGAGGAAACATTTCATCTGCTTCAGCGACTCGGACTTCTGTTCAGGTTTTCAGAGAGTTCATTACTGAGAGGATCAAAGCTGCTGCTGCAGAAATCTTCACTGCGTTGGAAGAAAGGATGGTTCCGTGTAAGGAGGAGCTGGATGTCCAGGACAGACTGCTGGGAGTCAGCGGGGGAGCTCAGAGGGACTTCCCCACAACAGGTAGAGAAAAGTCCGGATCTGGTTCCTTCTGTTTCTTCTCCTTATATGCGCACAATGGACGATAAACTGTAATTTCTCAGTTTTAACTTTATTACATCAAGCACATACATATTACGGCAGCCTGCCTCAGTCCCAGTGAGTGCCACACTCAATCGGGTCCCCCCAGGAACATGTAACAAACGTTCCACGTGACACAGGATCAACTCCTGAACGTGCAGCTGGAGGATGGATCCTGTTCTCTAGAAGCCAGCAGACAGAAATGAGGCTGCAGCTGTTTCTTTTGCTTCAAAGTGACTTTAAAGCAGAAAACTTCAGGATGAAACAACATCTGGATCAGAAGCAGAGGAAACGCTGAAGAAGGTTTTTATTGAGGCTCAGTCTGAGCTGCTGACGAACAGTGGTGTGCTAGTTACTGAAAAATAGTAACTAGTTACAGTTAATAGTTACTTCATGAAAAAAGTAACTCAGCTACTTAAACCAAAAAGTAATGCGTTACTGAGAAAGTAACTTTGTAGTTACTTTTAAACGTTTTTTCCAGTGCACTCAATAAATAAAGGTTGACTGACTGAACTCCCCTGTAGCCTTATTTCAGTCTGTACTGATGTTATATTGCAAACTGTTGATGAAACTGACAATTTCAGTTCATCTGCATTTACATCACTGAATCTAACTACTAACTAGCCATGGAATATTATCCATTGTGCACCAACCCAAACACCAAAGTATTTTTTCAATGCCTATTTATTTTCTTCAACAACAGCCTGCAAAAAATTGAAGTGGCTTAAAGCAAATATAGACATTGTGATATAATCTATTATTCAAAATCAAGTTGGACAAATTAACATGCTTTCACTCAGCACCTAAGAACTTCTGTTAAAGACAATGAATAAAATCTGAAATGCATCCTGATGCATAACACCATATGCATATCAATACAAAAATAGCCAATTTTATCACAGGGAAAACAAAAAAACAAAAAAAACATGTACCCAACATGTAAACAATAATATATGCAAAATGCACTTCAAGAAAAAAACAAAGTTTACATTTGTGTTTTCTTAACAGGCTGCAATTTTAATTCAAATAAATACCAATTGTCTTAAATACTGTATAAAGTGTTTTTATTCTTCAGTTAGTTGATATGAACATCTTTGATGTTATAGATGTTATAGAATGTAGTAACGTATAGAACATGAAAAATAACATCACACTTACTTTGCTGAATAACTAATTACTCTTACGATGAGGTAACTGAGTAACTAATTCAGTTACTTTTTGGGAGACGTAATTTGTAATTCTAACTAATTAATTTTTAAAAGTAACTTTCCCAACACTGAGAAATAGTAACTATTTACCTCTGCTGTGCGCATCGGTGCATCTTAGATCCAAGATGGCTGCCATCAGCGTCCTCGGTACATAGGACGGGGGAGGCGTCAGTGATGAGCCGGAACTGGAACAAAATGCCAACTGGCCTCCATGGAAACAGGCTGCCCAACCGCCATCGACCAGGGTTCCGACGGATCAGGGAGGAACTCTCCTGGAACCCGCAGCGACTGACCAAGGACCAGCTCTGCAGAAGATGCCTGCAGAACGCAGCCGCCACAAACCAATTATCCCTGTGGTAACTTTTCTGCCGGCAGCCGGTCAACCCAGTTGCAGTCCGTAAGGCTGGCACGGAGGGCCGCCTTCATGGAGCGATGTAAACACTCGCACAGCCCATTTGCCTGATGGTTAGATAGCCTTGTGCAGTTTCACTCCGAGGTCGATTGCCACTGCTGCCCAGAGCTCGAAGGTGAACTGGGGGCCCCTGTCTGATGCCACATCCAGTGGCGTGCCAAAACAGGCCACCCAGGTGGATATGAAGGCCCGAGCCACCTCTGCTGACGTTGTCGACGCCAGCGGGACCACCTCTGGCCATCTTGTGGTCCGGTCCACTGAGGAGGTGCGTAAAGCCTCGGGAGGGGGGCAGCGGACCAACCAAGTCCAGATGGATATAGTCAAACCTCCGTTCAGGAACAAATAATCTCCAGCAGGGCTTTAGTGTGGTGGTGAATCTTGGCCTTTTGACACGCCACGCAGGAGGCTGCCCAACTCCTGACATCCTTCCTGAGACCTGGCCAGATGAACCTCGCACTCGGCAGCCTCACCAATGCCCTCACCCCAGGGTGCGACAGCGCGTAGATGGCGTCGAACACCCAGCGGCGCCAGCCTGCAGGCCATAGGGCGGGGCAATAACAAGCCGTATCCTTGTTATTGCAACGACACACCATCAGTAGGGTAAAACTAACCTGTCTCACGACGGTCTAAACCCAGCTCACATTCCCTATTAGTGGGTGAACAATCCAACGCTTGGTGAATTCTGCTTCACAATGACGGGAAGAGCCGACATCGAAGGATCAAAAAGTGACGTCACTATGAACGCTTTGCCGCCACGAGCCAGTTCTCCCTGTGGTAACTTTTCTGACACCTCCTGCTTAAAACCCAAAAAGTCAGGATGGGGAGGCCCTGCTTTCACAGTCTGTACTCATACTGAAAATCAAGATCAAGCGAACTTTTGCCCTTCTGCTCTACGGGAGATGTCTGTCCTCCCTGAGCTCGCCTTAGGACACCTGTGTTACCATTTGACAGGTGTACTGCCCCAGTCAAACTCCCGACCTGCTACTGTCCCCGGAGTGGGCTGCGCTCCCAGCCAGTACAGATGGCGCTTATACTAACCACGTAGTTTCAGACTGGATTCACGGTTACTGCAGTTAACTCACCATGAGATGATACTGTCTCCATCTTCTGCTGCGGTCGTCAAATACGAGCTCGCGCAAGGTTTCTTCGATGCAGCGGCACCGTTCAGCGGCTCATGATATCACAGCCCGGAACCTCACCCGCTCCCTTGCCAGTGAAGACATTTGAGAATGTCCATTTCTCACCACGTTTCGTCAGTGCCTGACGAAATGCCAGAAACTGAGCAGCAGATACATGAGCGCCTCAAATCTGTCCTTTGTTGTGGGTGAAATTAAAAGGTTTGGCAGTAAAAGACGGCACCGGCCCGCGATTGTCGCATGATGCCACTTGAGGTTCACGTCGCCTTGCTGACGACACGACCTTGTCTCTGCCCCCTCTAAGGCCGAACCGTGCATAATCAGAAATGAGCAGGGCCGAGGCCGACAAAGCGAACCGTGTGGAGTCGAGCTGAGGCGCTACTCATGGGAAAGAGCCTTTTGTTTGGACTGAACAATAAAGTTGTGGACATTGATGTTTTCTGAAGAATCATTTCCCGAGAACATTTCCAAGCAGGACGTCTCTTCGTCCCTCCATCTCAGGTAGCGTGGCAAACAGTGAACAGAAGGTCAGTAAACACACCACGAGAAAAACTTCATCCAACAAGTAGTCAATCATCAGCTGAAGGTGCTCCTCAAGCAGTCATTTAACAACTGTGCACTTTTTGAAATGTGAGTCAAAGTGTTCCGTTCCACTGCTTCAGTCCCTGTTTGTTTCTTCAAAGATGGAACTATAGAAGTCTTGATACTGATCTTTGATGTTGTATTTTTCTGTCTCTGCAGAGCTGCAGCAGCCCCATGACTGCAGAGAGGAGCAGGTTGAACAGCAAGCAAGCTGCTGTCTACAGCAGGGAGAACCAGAACCTCCACGGGTCAGAGAGGAAGAAGAACCAGAACCTCCAGAGATCAAACAGGAACAAGAACCAGAACCTCCACAGATCAAACAGGAAGAGGAACCAGAACCTCCACAGATCAAACAGGAACAAGAAGAACCTGAACCTCCTCAGGTCAAAGAGGAACAAGAACCAGAACCTCTAACAGAACCTCTAGAGATCAAACAGGAAGAAGAAGAACCAGAACCTCCAGAGATCAAACAGGAAGAAGAAGAACCAGAACCTCCAGAGATCAAACAGGAAGAAGAAGAACCAGAACTTCCAGAGATCAAACAGGAAGAAGAAGAAGAACCAGAGCTTCCACAGATCAAACAGGAACAAGAAGAACCAGAACTTCCAAAGATCAAACAGGAGGAAGAACCAGAACCTCCACAGATCAAACAGGAACAAGAAGAACCAGAACCTCCAAAGATGGAGGAACAGGAGGTTCTGGGTACCAGCCAGGAGGGAGAGCAGCTTATTCTTAAGTTTGAGATTGAAAGCCTTGAAGTTCCTTCTATTGAGGAGCAAAGTGACCTGAGAGAACCAGAGGAAGTACGGGACACTGAGCAGCTCCTCTCTCAGGACTCTGAAGTCCACCATGAGAACAAACTGATTGATGTTCCTGTTTCAGAGAAGCAGGCTGAAGGTCAAAAGCTTTGTGAGGAAACATGTGGTGAACCTGTCCGCAAAAAACCAAACTTACATCCAAAGGCAGGAGCGGTCACTGACAAGAAGAAAACTTGTGAAACATGTGGGAAAAGTTTCCGTGATCCGAGCTCTTTATTGGTCCACATGAGATCTCACACAGGTGAGAAGCCGTATCCTTGTGAAACATGTGGTAAAAGTTTCAGTCATCAGAGTGCTTTAGTGGTCCACAAGAGATGTCACACAGGTGAGAAGCCATATCCTTGTGAAATATGTGGGAAATGTTTCCGTGTTCAGCAGGCTTTATTGGTCCACAAGAGATCTCACACAGGTGAGAAGCCATATCCTTGTGAAACATGTGGGAAAAGTTTTATTGACCGGAGTCATTTGTTGGTCCACAAGAGATCTCACACGGGTGAGAAGCCATATCCTTGTGAAACATGTGGGAAAAGTTTCACTCGTCAGAGTACTTTGTTGGTCCACAAGAGATGTCACACAGGTGAGAAGCCGTATCCTTGTGAAATATGTGGGAAAAGTTTCAGTCGGTACAGTCATTTGGTGGTCCACATGAGATCTCACACAGGTGAGAAGCCGTATCCATGTGAAGCATGTGGGAAAAGTTTCAATAGCCGGAGTAATTTGTTGGTCCACATGAGATGTCACACAGGTGAGAAGCCGTATCCTTGTGAAACATGTGGGAAAAGTTTCATTACCCGGAGTTATTTGTTGGTCCACATGAGATCTCACACAGGTGAGAAGCCGTATCCTTGTGAAACATGTGGGAAAAGTTTCATTACTCGGAGTCAGTTGTTGTGCCACATAAGATGTCACACAGGTGAGAAGCCGTATCCTTGTGAAACATGTGGGAAAAGTTTCAGTCAGTACATTCATTTGTTGCGCCACATGAGATCTCACACAGGTGAGAAGCCATATCCTTGTGAAACATGTGGGAAAAGTTTCAGTCGTCGCACCGCTTTATTGGATCACAAGAGATCTCACACAGGTGAGAAGCCATATCCTTGTGAAACATGTGGGAAAAGTTTCAGTTATCAGAGCGCTTTATTGGTCCATTACAGATCTCACACAGGTGAGAAGCCGTATCCTTGTGAAACATGTGGAAAAAGTTTCGGTTATCGTTGTTCTTTGCTGCACCACATGAAAATTCACTTGGAGATGAGGTGATGAAAGAATATTGACGATCTCATTGACCCAGTGGGTGTTTTTTCAATCCGACTGAAAACAAGCTTATTAAACGTAGTTGTATACATGTACGGCCTACAAAGCGATCCAATCCTCGTTTATAAGGGTCCTGGGTAAAGCGGATTATACTTCGTCCTATGACATGCGCATAAAATCTCTTGCTGAACTTTCAGGTCTTTAGCTTTGCAGCCAGCAGTCCTCTGCGCGGAGCAGAGTGTTTTTTTCTGCTGGATATTCTGCTCAATAATGTTCCAACATCTCCATGATACGCTGCTCAGAGAGCTCCTCCACCAACCAGATTCCCGCCCCGCTGGCACATCCTGGTATAAGCACCGGGGCTCAGCTCCGCCGATGTTTCGAATTAACTGGTGTCTGTGTTAAGTTGTGACCAACAGATGATGAAATACTGACTGAAACTTGTAGTGTCTTTGGCAAACAACGGTTATCTACATTTACAGCATGTGTTTACACAGAAATCCGCCATCACCAACTTCTCTCGGGGTTTTTATTAAAAACGTGTTTTCAACCACTGTCCAGTTCTTCTTGTTTTTGACTGTCCTGCTTCCCGTTCACTGCGCACGTCCTCATGTCACTACGTTTGAGGGAGCGCACGCGTGGAACAAATAGTCCCCCGTATATTCAGTTCCGCTGAGGACAGTGTTTGTATGAGACATGGCACGGATTATAGATCGGCGTAGAATACCTCATACAATCGAATCCGAAATACAATCCACTCCGAGTGACGCAGATCCACTCAATGTTTATATGACACATTTACTCCACTTCACCTACAATCCGATTATACGGGGCACATGTAAACGTGGCCATTGAGGAAGTTCATCTGTAGCTCCAAATCATTATATGTCATTAGTGTAACATAACCAGTTTAACCCTGTTCAGACTGTTCAAGAGTTTTGTTGTGTAAAAGTGTGATTTTTTTCAGAAATGGCAATAAAATGTTGACGTAAATCTGATGGGTTTTGTTTTTTGACTTTCTTTTTTTTTTTTGTCAACATGACTGAGTCGCAATTTAACTTGCTTCTTGTTTTAATGCTTCAGATAGAGAAAAAAACATTTTTTGCTTCCATGCAGCACCTGTCTGCTGACATACAATGTCTGAACACTTTCTTGAAAAATAATCTGCCAAATCCTTCAGGACTGATTTTCGGACAGTTGGCTGGCTTTCCTTTCTTAATAAAGTTCCAAACTTTGATAGTGCCATCCATCCATCCATCCATCCATCAATTTTCTACCGCTTATCCGGGGCCGGGTCGCGGGGGCAGCAGTCTCAGCAGGGATGTCCAGACTTCCCTGTCCCCAGACACTTCCTCCAGCTCCTCTGGGAGGATCCCAAGGTGTTACCAGGTCAGCCGAGAGACATAGTCTCTCCAGCGTGTCCTGGGTCTTCCCCGGGGTCTCCTCCCAGTGGGACATGCCTGGAACACCTCCCTAGGGAGGCGTCCAGGAGGCATCCTAACCAGATGCCCGAGCCTCCTCAGCTGGCTCCTATGGATGTGGAGGAGTAGCGGCTCTACTCCGAGCTCCTCCCTGGTGACTGAGCTCCTCACCCTATCTCGAAGGAAGCGCCCAGCCACCCTACGGAGGAAACTCATTTCAGTCGCTTGTATCCGGGATCTTGTCCTTTCGGTCATGACCCAAAGCTCATGACCATAGGTGAGGTTGGGAACGTAGATTGACCGGTAAATCAAGCGCTTCGCCTTTCGGCTCAGCTCCTTCTTCACCACAACGGACCGATACAATGACCGCATCACTGCAGCCGCTGCACCGATCCACCTGTCAATCTCACGCTCCATCCGTCCCTCACTTGTGAACAAGACCCCAAGATACTTAAACTCCTCCACTTGGGCCAGAGTCTCTCCACCCACCTGGAGAGGGCAAGCCACCTTCCTCCGGTCGAGGACCATGGCCTTGGATTTGGAGGTGCTGATCCTCATCCCTGTCGCTTCACACTCGGCTGCGAACCACCCCAGTGCATGCTGTAGGTCCGTGTTCGATGAAGCCAACAGGACAACATCATCTGCAAAAAGCAGAGATGAAATCCTGTGGTTCCCGAACCGGACCCCCTCCGGCCGCTGGCTGCACCGAGAAATTCTGTCCATAAAGATTATAAACAGAACCGGTGACAAAGGGCAGCCTTGCTGGAGTCCAACATGCACCGGGAA
Source organism: Salarias fasciatus (assembly GCF_902148845.1). Lineage (NCBI taxonomy): Eukaryota > Metazoa > Chordata > Actinopteri > Blenniiformes > Blenniidae > Salarias > Salarias fasciatus. The sequence continues at coordinate 24,080,099 of NC_043755.1, forward strand.
CAGGTCCAACTTACTGCCGGCAATGCGGACCAGACTCCTACTCCGGTCATACAGAGACCGGACGGCCCTTAACAAGGGGCCCCGGACTCCGTATTCCCGGAGCACCCCCCACAAGACACCATGAGGGACGCGGCCGAACGCCTTCTCTAAGTCCACAAAACACATGTGGATTGGTTGGGCGAACTCCCACGAACCCTCGAGCACCCTATGGAGGGTATAGAGCTGGTCCAGTGTTCCACGACCAGGACGAAAACCACATTGTTCCTCCTAAATCCGAGGTTTGGACTGGGATGATTCTCAAAGTGTCTGCTGTCACAGGCTGGTGAGGTTTCTGTTTTAAGAGTTGGTGGTTCCATCCATTCAGTCAGACTGAGAGGTTTTCAAAAACAGTTTCACCTGGAGCTTTTCTAAATCCACATTGATCCTTGGTTTGCTACACTGACACAATGAAAAGGCTGTTTGTCTGTCTTGACTTTGGGCATGCAGACAAACTAAGGAAGGTGTCTTTTTTTTATTAGTCCGGAGAGAAAATGCTAAAAGTATGAGTGTGGATTGGGTCTGATACCCTCACAGAGCAAACTCAAAAGAGTACAATAGTTCAAAGAGTTTATCTAAAAACTAATGTCAAAAGCATTCAGAGGGTAGTCCTGAACCAAGTCCAAAAAACGGTCCAAAACACAAGAGATGTCACGAGACGAAGGTACGGTGACGGCCTGGCGACAGCAACATGAGGGGAAGGGCTTGAAATAGACTGGGGAGGGAAGACAGAGATGAGCTGACTGACATGAGACACACAGGGAGGACTGACAGGAAGGACAGGTGTGTCCTGATGGAGAGGAGGAGGGTGAGTGTCAAAATACAAGAGGAAGAGATGAGCAACTCAGAGGTGCACCCGGACACCTGACAGGGTTATACTCATTGGCCCAGTTTGCATGGGTGTTTTTTCAATCCAATTGTAAACAATCGTATTAAACGCGAGTGTATTCATGAACGGCATACAAAGCGATCCACAATGAATCCTCGTTTACAAGGACCCTGGGTGAAGCGGATTATACAGCGTCCTGTGACATGCGCACAAAGTCTCTTGAGGAACTTGCAGGTCTTTAGCTCTGCAGCAGCAGTCCTCAGTGCCCAGCAGAGTGTTTTTATCTGCTGATATCTGCTCAAATAATGTCCCAACATCTCCACGATACGCTGCTGAAGGAGCAGCTGCTCCCCTGGCTGCTGCACCGCCGCGCCGAGTGGCACGTCTCGGTGTGAGCGCTGCTCCGCATGGCGATGTTTCGAATTAATGGTGTCGGTGACAACTTGTGACCAATAGATGACTGAAACTTGTAGTCGTTCTGGCGAACGTCGGTTATCGACAGTTACAGTGAGTGTATACGTTTAAAGTCTTTTGTGAGACTTACTTTAATAAATGCCGTTATCAGCATGTGTTTACACAAACCTCCGCTGTCATTCGTTAACACGGGAACCAGTTAATCCATAACACCGGCTGGACGATTGCTCGTATTCTGCTATGGAGCTCTTCATACAACTCGCTTCAGTGTTTTTTCTGTCAGGGTTTTTTTTTTATTAAAAAAGTGTTTTTCAACCACCGTCGTGCTCTTCTGCTTGTTTTTGACTGTCCTGCTTCCCGTTTACTGCGCACATCACATGTCACTACATAAGAGGGAACGCATGCAATAATCCCCCGTTTAATTCGCTCGCTGTCAGGCTTATATGAGACACGAAGCAGATTGTCGATCGGTGTACACTACCTTGTACAATCGGCTCTGAAATAAAATCCGCTCTGAGTGAAACGGATCCACTCGGGCATTTATATGACGCATTTACAATCCGCTCCGCCATATAAGCGGATTATACGGGTGCATGTAAGCTGCCTACCCAAAAGACTGGGTTGATGATTTTACTGAAGTGAAGAGAAGAGTCACCATTTTGGACGCTCCTGCAACTCCTCCATCTTGCATCCAGAGACTTCTGGTAAATTGACAGAAAACTGGAGTCCTGTGTTTTCACAGAAAATGATTGAAATGCCTCAAGAGGAGAAGACCTCTGACATCCCTCTCACTTTAGAGATGTGGGGCTGTGGCTCAGTATGTAGAGCGGTTGCTGTGCGAAGGATGGGGCCCGATCTTCTCGCCCCCCTGCACAGGCAAAAGTGATGCAAACGACATGAAAGGGGGCGAGTTTTCACGGAGCGGGTGTGGTGTCGATCACATGGTGGTGACGTCAGCACACGTCGGGTATTTGTAGGCGCTGTTTACGCCCTGGGAATGATGGGAAATGTATGCCAGAATAAAGCCTCATTCATTGAAGTCACGCCGCTGTCTGGATCATCTTTGGGGATGTAATAGCGGGGAGTGGAGGAAGCGGACAATATGCTGGCGGGTTGTGGTGCAGAGATTATGAACGGTACACCTGTCAAACGGTAACGCAGGTGTCCAAAGGCGAGCTCAGGGAGGACAGAAACCTCCCGTAGAGCAGAAGGGCAAAAGCTCACTTGATCTTGATTTTCAGTATGAGTACAGACCGTGAAAGCGGGGCCTCACGATCCTTCTGACTTTCAAATGAAACTGATATACACAGGTACACGAGAATTGGGGGAGTTGGCACATTTTATTAGTGTGTGTATTTCATTGTTAGAAAAATAAAAGATATTTTTTACAGTGCATTTGTGGGTTCTGCCTTGCAAAAGTATTCACCCCCTTTGAATTCACTGACGTTTTTCTTCTAAAGTATGACACTGAAGAAAAAGGTCAGTGAATTCAACTTCAGGGGTGGAGAACATTACAATACAATACAATACAATTACAATAAAATCATAATGCGGGCGTCTGGTTTGACCAGGCGACCTGGTCACATGATCTGGTCACATGACCAGACAGGCGCTAGCGCTGCGTGCTCGCAGCTAAGCTACTTGGTTCAAACAGAACATCAAACATGAAGCTCCAGGTACATTCTCCACCTCTAACCTGTCAGTCACCATAATCACACAGGTTGTCCTCCAGCCCCCTGCCTGCTACGTGAGGAGAAGCGGCGCAGCCGGCACGAAAAAAACTGTGCAAATCGTCATGGCGCAGCCGGCATTGTTGTACTACGATTCCCAGAATGCCTTGGGGACCGGTCACATGACCAGACAGCCGCTGAGCGCTCGTAGCTAAACTACTCGGTTCAAACAGAAAGTCAAACATGAAGCTCCAGGTACATCATCCACCTCTAACCTGTCAGTCACCATAGTCACACAGTTTGTCCTCCAGTCTCCCAACCGGGCAGCACGGCGCGCTGCACAGCCCAGCCGGCCGCCCAAATCCGCTATGTGGGAAGCAGCGGCGCAGCCGGCACGAAAATACGGTGCAAATCGCAATAAAAAGAGGCTTTGGGCCGAGTTGGTAAGCAGCTTACAGTCAAGTTGGCACCGGCCATCTCAGCCACTTGAGAGCCCCCCCGCGAAGCCGACTTGGCTTGATGCCGACTTGATTGACATTTCACAGGACGCTGTATAATCCGCTTCACCCAGGGTCCTTGTAAATGAGGATTCATCGTGGATCGCTTTGTATGCTGTCCATGAATACACTCTCGTTTAATAAGATTGTTTACATTCGGATTGGAAAAACACCCATGTGAACTGGGCCATTGTAAGAGAAGGGAAGCTACTCTGTATTATAAAGTGCTACCAAAAGACGTTGCTTGGATGGCAACACACGTTGCTCCAAAAGCTGTATGTACCTTTCAGCATTAACGGTGGCGTCACAGATGTGTCAGTTACCCATGCCTCGGGCACGAGTACACCCCCAGACCATCACAGATGCCGGCTTTGAACAGTCCGGCTGGTTCTCTTCCTCTTTGGTCCGGAGGACTCGACAACCAGACGTTCCAAAAACAGTTTGAAATGTGGACCCGTCAGACCACAGAAGACTTTTCCACTTTGCATCAGTCCATCTTAGATAAGCTCGGGCCCAGTGAAGCCGGCAGCGATTCTGGGTGTTGTTGATAAATGGCTTTCACTTTGCATAGTAGAGTCTCAACTGGCACTTACAGATTAGGCCATAAGGTGAACCATGAAAAAGTGGCTAGAAAATGATTTTCATTCCCATGTCTGGCCACTCCTCTTTAGATGCATTTTTGTTTAGAATATACCCTTATGGTGTGTTCACACCAGACGCGAATAGCGCGGCGAGAGCGGCCGATTTACATAGAAAATATATAGTTTTCGCGCGGCCAGGAAGCGGCGAGCGGTCACGTGGCGCGAATTCAGCGAATTGAGCGGCGGCCGCTCCGCCGCCCTACTCGCGCGAACCGCTCTACTCGCGCCGCTGAAAGTTGGGAATGTTGAACTTTCGAGCGAATTCGCGCGCGGCGAACCAATCACAGAGCCGCTCTATATGACGTCATTTATGACGGACCGGAGCCCCCGGGAAACACCAGAAATGGATGAGAAACTGATCACAGCGGTCTGCGCTCGCCCTGAGCTCCCTTCGTCGTATTTTTATCGGGACATGAATAAAAAGGAGCTTGCTTGGAGGAAGATTACTGAGGAGGTCGGGTTCCCGGGTAAACTGAGTAAAGAGATTGTGGTGAAACAGTGTTTACTGTTAGTTAAACAGTGAGTTTACTGAGAGGTCGGGTCCCCGGTGGAATGCGAGCGCCGATGCGGGACAGCAGCTCGTCAAACTGGACCGGGAGAGATGGAAGTCCCGCTGAAAGCGTCCTTCATCCCGGCGCAGCTCCTGGAGTAAATGGTGAAATTCACCATGCTCTGAACGCCTCTGCAAAATATTATGAATCCAGACACGTCGCCTGGACTCGCGACGACGACGTTGTCGGGCTTTATCAAGCAATTAAGCAGACCGCCGGCAGCAGAGACGCGAATTCAGCGGCAGCCGCTGTTGGGTCACAAAATGCACACGCGGCCAACCAGGGGCGAATCGCGCCGCGCTATTCGTGTCCGGTGTGAACGCACCATTACAGACTTTAGGTAAAAAGTTCTCCGAAATACATGCTGCAATTTTTTTTTTTTTGGTCAGAAGCCATATATCTAAATAAATATAAATTGAAAAAAATAGAAATTCTGTGGTGCTAAACTCACATGTTTTATTTATCAGCATTCCCTTTAGCAACAAAAAATGTCTCACAAATTGACATTCACACATTCACACTTTGAGGAGCAGGATTTTCAGTCACCCAGGTCACTGTTCAGTCCCCAACTTCAATGTGCCTTCCTCTACCGGTGGGTGAGGGTGCACAATACCATTCAGACAATGTCCCCTTATTGCTGCTTGGTAGTTTGACCTTTTGCAGAGCTGGTGTCGAGCATCACGCGTTGGAGGCAGTGATAGTTCTGGCAAAGCTGATGATGCCGTGCAGAATGCTTTGTATCTTGCATCGTTCACATTTTCAGCAGACTGGCTATACAGGCGGCACACTTATATGCAAAGTACTTCAGAGATGCACTGGTCCAGGTTGAAACTTCTACCCAGATTTGAAAATGCAGTGAGGTATTTTGCTTTTTCACAAGCAACAGAAAATGTCTTTTTTTTTCCCCTTGCCATGAAAAGCACCAGTAGAGTCCCAGCCTGAGAAGGTCTGAGTCCCAGTAAGTGCTGAACACTCCGTCGTGAGCATCCCGCCCCCAGCCTCCGGCCCAGGATGAAGCTCTGCGCCCCAGCCGCACTCCCACCAGACCCTCCCAGCACCCCGGGAACTTTCTACTGCGCTCCTGCTGAGCGTCACACACCAGGTGGGGGAAACTCAGAATGCAATGACTTCAGCTCACTCTAATTTGTATTTCTATTTGCAGGACTTCAGGCATTTCAGTGACAGACGGGATGAAGGGGAAGGACAGATCAGGAGAGGTAATATCCTTTCTGAGCACTAGATGGCAGCCTCAACCTTCTCCAGAATCAGATCAACCCAGTTTGAGGGACACGAGCAGGAACAGAGTTCTTCTCTGAAAGATGCTGATGAAAACATTAAATCAGTCACTGCTTTGTCTTTGAAAAAGTTCATGAAAATGCGTTAAAGGCAATATTTAAATCTTGAAACAGCCTTTTAAAGTGTAGACTCCTAAATGTCGCTGGCAGTAAATCTTTTTTTATTTTCAACATTAAATCAAATTGTAACAGTGCAAACAGCAGTGACGTTCCCGTCAGCCTGCTTCTAAAATGGTCTCTAATTTTCACTCTATCCCAAGACACAACGCAGCAGCCCTCCAGCACGATGATGCCTCCGCCCTGCTTCACACTGACCTACAAACATGCTGCTGTTCCAGATGTGGTCGGACGGTTTGGCTCTGTGCATGTCTGGAAACTTCATCTCACTGGAGGGAGGCAGTAAAATAAAAACTTCCCCAGAGAGCGCTGTGTGGGAGGGTCCTGAAGCGGCCCCCCCTCAACACTCCTGGAGTCCCTGTGGAATCCGGTGATCTCCACCGATCCACCGATCAGATCCATCTGAGCACAGTCCTGGAGGATCAGGGAGAACATCTGTCCAGGCTTCCTCTGTGGAGCTTCGTGCTCTCCATGTGGGTTTTCCCAGAATTCCCTGGTTTTAGTGGCACCAAACGTCCTGCAGAAGAACCTTCCAACATGTCAGTCGACATCTGCATGTTTGTGCTGTTAGGTTCAGTGAATCTGTCCGTCTGAACGGCTCCCACTCGGGATCGGAAGTCAGCCCAGCTCACAGGTCCCCACTGAGGGTCCCTGAGCATGACCCCTGACCCCTGCCAGCTCCCTGGGGCACTGTAATGTGGCTTCACCTCCTCATCCTAAAAACAGGATGGGTCAGTGTGGAAAAGTGGAATTCATAAACTGGGATAAGTTTACTTCAGAGTTCTGCAACGTTTTGGGCCAAACGAGCCTGTTTTTTTTTAACTTTCCACCAAATCGAATAGAACTGGAGCCACGGAGCACTTTTATCCTTTTATCCTTTAAAACTGGACTCACACAGCGTGTGAAGCATCAAATACAGTATAATTCTTATGTCCATTCAAAAAACTGTATCTTACATTGAATTTATGAAATTTCAATTTCTGTTCAGATGACAAACTGATGTCTTTGCATCAGATTTTAAGTTTCATCTGTCATTTTCAGTATTTTTTCTTTGTTTTGCTTTTAGAGCATTTTGACATTTTACCTGACTTAACCATATTTTGCTTTTTTTAAGTATTTTTTTTTCTTTAAGAAGTCATTTTTAACTTTTCTTGTCTTGTAGAAATTTGACTCATTCTGTTCTTTTGAAATCTTGTTTTTTCCCATTTCTTCTTTCCCCCATTTTAATGGCTGTGCCTTCTAAGAGTGTGGTATGCTCATAGAATAATAAGATAATATTTATTTCTTTTAAGATATATTTTAAGTTTAAGGGAGTCGCTACAGAGGCAGGTAGCTTGAAAAAGTCCCTTTTGGAAACGAGGAAACTTCATGCAGCTGGTTTAAAGTTAGATGTAGGTCAGAACCAGTGTTCTCTGTGTGCTAGTAGCTCATGAAGACGTTCTAAAGCCCCGCAGTGACTTGTTCTCTCTCTCTCTCTCTCCCTCTCTCTCTCTCTCCTTCTCGTGGCTTCAGGTGTCAGGTTTCACTCCTCCTTCATCGCGCGCGTCCCCGGAGTGCAGCCAGGCGCGCGCCGGCCGCGGATCGATGCAGACGTCTGTCTGCAGGCTGCGCGGATCCTCGCGACAGTTAGCGGAGGTCATCTCTCGGTGGGGGTGGGGGTCGCGGAGGGAGGGGGCCGCGCGCGGCCGCCGCAGCCTCAGGACCACGGCGCGCGCCCGGGAGATGTCCGCACCGTGAAGGACCGGCACCCCGAGCCCGGAGGGGCATGCACGCGCCCGGGGGCAACAACCATGGTAAGAGAGGCTTTGTTGCCCTGCACGAGCTGACACTTCATTGCTCGGTACTTTTTAAAAAGCTCTAATTTTCTGTGCTTAATTTCTCTAAAAAGTTGTTTTTTTTTTGAGGGGCCAACAAAAAAGTAGGTTAAAGTCTCTTAATGACACGTTTGAGAGGAATCAAATTTAACTTTTAATAGTTATTTTTAAGAAACAATACTGTTTAGAACATCTTCTACAATAAAAAATACTTTTGAGCATGCTCACCCTGCTTTATCAAGAGGAAGTGTAAATCCAGAGTGAGTTTATTGTTGCAACGACTGAATATCAGTCACATCACAGTCTAAATGTTGAGAAAGTGTTTATGATGTCAAACATATGGCCCGGGGGCCAAAACCGGCCCGCGGGAGACTCCAGTCTGGACCACCACACCAAGAAACAATTTCAAAGAAAACAAAGTAGAATGAAAGCCATGCTGTCTGGGGGAATTGGTAGAAACACCCATAATGCAACAGCTTTCTACATGCAACCAACTTCTTCATCTTGACTGATAGTGAAAGTTTCCTTGTCAGGTGTTGGACCTCGGTCTGAGGAATCTGATGTGGTTGAAGGTGATCTGTTCATATGTGTGACCTCTCTGGCTTAATGTCACCACGCTGTTTGGAGGAAATCAGAAAGGCAAACATCTTTTCCTGATCAGACTCTGGATGAACTGAAAGTTTCTTTATTCTTTCAGTTTAAAAAGAAATGCAACAAATCCATCCTCACTTGTAAGTGCCATATGTACATATTTAAGTTAAAGATTGAGTTCATGATTTGATGTTATGGGAACAGGGAAAATTGTGTTTTGAATTCTTATTTGAATGATTATTAATAGTTTTCTTTTGGAGAATTACAGCACATAATTCATGTTTTTGGAGTAATTTTAGTTGGATAAATATATTGCGCTTTTTGCTTTAAGAAGTTTGTCCTAGTTGTGACGCCATAGTTCCGGTGCTGAGCCGCTAGGAGAGGCTGGAGTCTCACGGTTTTCTGACCGTGTCCGTGTCCGTGTCCTTGACCGTAACTGAGGATCGTTTAGCCGTACCATGTCGGACTAGGTGAATATAGGAAATGGAAAAGAACTTTTTGAGTTATGGAATCTTATTTTTGTGTAAATAAACCTGTGAAAAGTTCATCGCTGGGAGCCATTTTTTCTTTGGATGAAGACACGCGTCAGCCACAGACTCCAGGATCACATCAGAGATAGGTTTTTATTGGGAAAGCCTACATCACTCCTTCTGAGGAAAGCTGGATGTGGTCTCAGTGCAAAGCATTCTGGGATTGATCTACAGACTGATTAGGGAGATGTTGTTGATGAATATCATTCTGATCACATGCAGATGGGGCAGTTTGATCGGGCCGGCTGTGAAGTGACCATGTAACCACAGGGACTGTGTTCTGGTCGTCTTGTTGTGACGCATTAGCTGAGCTGTCGGCGCCGTGCGGCTCACGTTAGGTACACCTTCATCTGATCCGACAGGGACGTCAAACTCACCTCAGCTCAGAGTCCAACTGATCCAGAAACACATCAGTCTGAAACACAGGAATTCAAAAGAAAGTGTCCAATTCTTAAAGCATTCTCATTTATTGGTATATTTCTAGAAAAACACATAAAACCCAATGTCACCTTTCTAAATGTTCATGCTTTATAAAGTTTTAGTGTGGGACCAGAACCCTGGACCTGGACTGGTTTTGTCCTGTCGCTGTGTTTGTCTCATTCTTCATAATGTTAGCATCTTGCTAGCATCACAGCGTCAATGTAATGGTCACAATACGAAGCATAATGCAGCCGTCAGCGGCAGGCAGCCGTTATGGAGGACAAGCTGCGTTTATGTGACGCTGCAATTTCACAGAACGTACATGCTAATGCTAATGCTAATGCTAATGCTAATGGTGCTTACAGTGGGACAGCTGTCTTATTGCTGGCAGGATGAAATATCAAGTTCAGGAATAATGAGCTGCTCGAGAAAAGGTCTGGACCAATGCTAATTTGAAAAGCAGCCGTTTCCATCTTGAAGCACAACGCCGTTCCTGAGCAGCTCTGCAAACTGAAGTTTTCTGTGTGTCAGTGATGATTATGAAATTTTTCCTTCAAGTTTCTTTCCAGACGTTTTCCAGTAGAAGACAGTAGCTATCTGATCAGTGAAAAATGAAAGCAACAGTAAGAACACCAGAAATAACCAACAAACCATTATAATGCCCACAGGTCAAACCGGCCCGCATGAGGCTCCGGTCTGGAAACCAAACCACCAATCCAATGGTGCTAATTTCAAAGAAAACTTTTTTTTCTCTACAACTTTCTTAAGAATAGCAGATGCAACACAGCAGTGAGACCCGAGCTGAGATATCACTGATGCTGCTGTGATAGATGGCAAACTGGTCTCAAAGTCATGCTCTCAGGGGCGGATTGTGAATCCATGCAGACAGAAACAGCGAGAGGAGAAGCTTTTCCAACATTTCACTGTTTATCGTAGCAGATTTTTTTCATTGAAGTTGGTTTTATGTTGAAATTGGAGCCATTTTCTGCAGTAATTCTTTGGTTTATGTGAAAATATAAAGGTTTCCATCATGAACGCTCTGCACCACAGCACTTAACAACTTCTAGGTTTACATTTAAAGGTGCTGTAGGCAGGATTTTGCTCGTCAGTGCTAATTTTTCTGTGTTTTCTTTGGATTAAATGTCAGAGTATCCATTGATAATCCTTTAGGAGTAATAATTGCACTACCGCGAGGGCGCAGCGTTTCCATCTGTCTCTGTTCTGAGCTGAAAAGGATTCTCGACCGCTCCAGGTATTTTTGACCAATCAGAAGAGTCCATGAGGCTCTATCCTGATTGGTCGAGGCATGGCGCTTCAAAGCTCTTCTTCTCGTGAGCACGCATGAGGAAGTCCAGGCTATATTTACCTGCCCTGTCGGACATAACATCATCAAAACACCACGGAGGACACCATCTGTTTACTGGAATTCTTAAAAAAAAGGCTTTGACCCCAGGCCCGCCGTGAAAAGGTCACAGGTGAATCAACCCGCCGGCGCAGGCAGCCGTGACACTGCCGGCCCTGCTCGGTACCCCAAGGTGGGCACGACTCCCGGTTTCAAATCGCCATCTTGGATGGGTCAAATCGCCATCTTGCGAAGGTAATCCTGCCTACAGCACCTTTAAAGGTTGTCATGGCTGTATTTCACTATTTCACGGGGAAATCCGGCTGCATGCGGACATTCAGCTGCAGTGTGTTCGACATCTCAGAACAATGTGAGGTGGAGGAAAACAAGTCAGGCATGGCAGGGAAGCTATACAAAGGTTTGAACTTGACATTGTCTGACAGTCACTGAAGTTTGTTTGAAGAGGGTGAACCTTGAACAAAGTTTGTTTGGCATGTGGGACGGCGGGTCGCTATCTGCTGATTGGCGTCTTTCAGGGAGTCTCCAGTCTCACGTTTCTAATTGGTTCCACATGCAGAGCAGAGCAGAGAGACTGCCTGGAGACCAGGAGAGACCGCCACTCTCCTCCGCTCGTCCCGCTACGTCTCATTCAGTCCCGTCTCTTCTCGTCCCGTCCCGTCCCGTCCCGTGCTGTCCCAGCTCATCTCGTCCCCTCCTGTCTTCTCTTGTCTCGTCCTCTCCCATCCCGTGCCATCTCATCTTGTCCCATCCTGTCTTGTCCCATCTCATCCCGTCCGTCTCACCTTGTCTTGTCCCATGCTGTCCCATCCCGTCTCGTCCTGTCCCGTTCCATCGTCTTTTGTCTTGTCCCGTCTCGCATTTTCTTGTCCCATCTCATCCTATCCCATCTCCTCTTTTCCCATCCTGTCTCGTCCTGTTCTGACTCGTCTTGTCTTGTCCCATCCTATCTCGTGTTGTCCTGTCCCATCTCCTCTTGCCTTGTCCCGTCTCATCCTGTCCCATCCCGTCTCGCCTTGTCTTGTCCCATCTCATCCCGTCCAGTCTCCTCTTGTCTCGTCCCGTCTCCTCTTGTTCCATCCCGTCTCGTCCCGTCTCGTGGTCCACCTTCAGGATTTCCGTCCTGTCCACACAGAACCCGTCCAGCGCTGCAGCACAGTCGTCCTTTGTATGTAAAACACCAGGGACCGCCGGCTCGTGGTGTCCTCGGCTGGGCTTTCCTGTTCCTGCGTCCTGAGAGGGAGGGAGGGAGAAAGAAAAACACTTTCCCCGCCGTGCTGACTGAGCTGCACTCGCCCGTCCCTTCAGGAAGAGAAGCCGGTGTTCTGGAGCAGCGGGCGTCTCGTGTCCGTCTCGCTGCAGCTTCATGAAAACCAGCTGCGAGCGCCACTTTTTATTAAAAACTGTCAAACAAGCCTCAGAAAGGACCGGCGGAGTGCACAATAATTACAGCGTCACAAAGCAGTGCTGGAAATAAGGCTCTTCTTTTGTTGTTGCGTTGCTGTGAGATGTGAGCAGAGCTGTCAGAGCAGAGTGAGGATCAGTCCGGATGGTCACTAATCTGGAGGGAAACAACTAAAACCAAGAAGAGGAAGGAGAGCCAGCTGAGATAATGTGGAGGACGGCACCCAGACTCTAACACCTGGGGGACAGTGAAACCGAGGAGCTGTCGATGTTTTTAGAGAAAATCTTGGTTTTGGATGAAGTGGATGTTCTCCCAATGAAGAAAGACTCAGTTTTATCACCGTCTGATAAAATACCAGCAGACAGGACACTCTTAAATGTCTTAGGTGAAATGTTTTTGTGTTTTTGTTTCATAAAACTTTAGCGTTTGCATGTCTTCCGTGTCCGTTTACGCATAAATTCAAGAAACCCTGAAAATATTGCAGTTAGCAGACCAGGCCACTAGTTGGTGCTGTTGGTTGTTTTAGTAATGAAACCACACACAGACACTGCAGAGAACAACACACTCTAAACATTAACAGTGGAGAACACGGACATTCATATGGACGGAACACCTAGTTGGACTGTTTTTACGGTGACTGTCAATTCTAGAACTACCAAGTCCAGGAGAATATGGCAGGAACCAGGACCAGGACCAGGAGACATTGAGCCCATGAGCAGCAGCTGTGATTCAGAAAAGTTACATTTTCCCTCGTTTGTGCAAGTGGACCAAGAGAACACTCCCAAACTTTTTACATTTTCACTTGGAAACCGTTGTATAATTGGGGCCTCAGCGCTTGTTCTCAAAGGAAAATGATTTATAGCCACAACCAAAATTATCAGCAGTAAAACATCTGATTGTGTACGAAGGGTAAAGTTGTTCACATCCTCATCCAGCCTCCTTCAGTACCACTGAGCTGGTGAACTTTTGAAAACTTTGTGCTGTAAATCTTTGAAGTTAATGAGAACGTTCAGACTGGAGAATTGGTTGTGTTTCTTGCAGTATATCCATCTAACCGTCCCAGCAGGGGTTGAGCTGTGCTCACACACTGAGTCTGGACGTGATAAGTGGACGGCAGCTCCAGCTGGATGGCAGCCCGAAGGGCCAAAACGAAGACTGCAGTAATCCAGCGTGCACAATAGCAACTCTGTTCCACTACCTGACCTAAATGGAAGAAAATCATTATTAATGCTGCTAATTTCGCCCGGAGTGACTCCTTCACATTCCGCCTAATGCAGCGTCTCCAGAGTAAATGCCTCCGTTTGGCCTCTGACACACAATTCCTCTTGAACCTGACCTGACGGAAGGCTGACTGTAAAAGAACTCGGAGTTTCCATTTCCAGTGTTGCAGCAGTGTTTCTCTGCCTCATCCTGCATCGCTTCATCCAAACCTGACACCTTACGATTCAGCCCGTCTGCAGAGTCAGATCCCGACTGTCCTCTGGATCTCAGCGTTCAGGTGTGAATTCAGAGTTCTTCCTCCCATGTTAGGAGTAAATCATATCCAAACTGATCTGTGGAGTTTTGCACCCTCGTGCTGGAACTGTAGACAGTTCTCTTGGTCGTAATTTTCAGAATATTTGAGTGGAGTGGACAGAAAAGTGTCAGGAGGTGAGAATGAGCCGCTGTGTTGAAGCTGCACAGCTCTTTGAAATATCAACATTGGTCCTATTGTCCATCTACTGTCCAACTGTTCACTGCAGCCGTGGTGCTCATGAGCAGTGGCAGCGTTTTAGAAAAGTTCTGTTTCCGAGACGCCCAAAACACTACAAATGTTTTGCGTTTTCTCATGAAAATGTTTGTACTGTAGTGAATGAGGCATATGAGCTTTTCCCTGACAGACTCATTCAAAAGTAGCATTAAATACTGGGGAAATAAGCAACAGCTGAAGAGTTTCACACGTTAAATGTAAGTACGTGTCCTTGTGAAGCCAGCGTTTGCCTACAAGGCCCAGGAGTTCAGTTTCTTACATTCTCAGTCAACAGCTTATCTTCTATTGAGCTTTCTTATACAGGATGAGAACTCGTGTCCTCGAACTGGAAATATTTACAACCCAGCCTCGTTTCTATAGAACAAACATGGAGGAGAAACTTCAGATTTATAGTTGTGAATTAATTTATTGCACACAGTGTCTTTGTAAGCTCCTTTTTAAAACAAAATTCTAAATAATTGATAAATGAGAATTGAAAGTATATGAAAAAGTAGACAAATGACCTTCCTGCCAGGCTGCAGCGGTTCAGTGACGGCCGAGAAAGGTTTATATAAGAAAGAAAGAAAAAGGATCGGATGATCAATTTAAAAGGAGATGTGTGATGTTATCATGAATTCCTCTTAGGAAACTGAATCCTTTGTGTCATTTATAAGTTTAAAAAGAAACACAATAAGTCAGTCGTTAAAAAAGAGGTTTTATTTATTTATCTTTCCAGAGAACACGCTCCATTAAATTAGCATGTGTGGGGGAAGCTGTACTTGGCAGCAGGCTTCTTTACAGCCACAGTCTGCTTGTGTCTGCTCCATCTTTCAGACTTTTCTTCCCTCCATGAATTTCAGCGGTGATGAGAAAAGATCCCAAATGAAATCTGGTTGTAGTTTTGTGAAGTAAGAGCCAGACGAGTCTGTCAGTAATCACAGCAACAGCGTCTCTCTCTCTCTCTCTCAACAGTCTTTCACTCTTGGACATGGGAAGTTGTCCAGTCTTCAGTCTGGTCCTGCAGACTGATCAGATGATACCGAACAAGCCTCAGAAACGTCCTACAGATCTTCTCCTTTTTTTGGGGGGATTTCTCACTAGTTTCTTCTCTGTTAAAGGATGATGGTTCATGATGTTTTATTCTCATCGCCTCAGGTACATCATACGCTGCGACTCGGCTTGTTTTCATCCTACAGTCTGCAGCCAGGATAGATTAGGTCTGTACAGCGAGGAGGCGAGATGTCACCTATGAGAGGCTGAAATTACAGCTTGTAGCTGCTGTTTGTAGGAGTGTTGAACAAAACGGGTTTTTCAACGGGCTGCAGAGATTCACTTTCAGTCACTGTGTTAAAGAGCTGATGTTGTCAGTTTGCTCTCTGTGCCTGAGTGTCTTCACACTCAATCAGGAACAGTGAGGAGACAAAAGCTGAGCCGAGAGTCTACTGTGGACCGAGGAGCAGAGAGGAGGCTGTGGAGACATCAGGAAGACAGAGAGGAGGCTGTGGAGACATCAGGAAGACAGAGAGGAGGCTGTGGAGACATCGGGTCCTGCAGAGAGGAGGTGTGGGTGCAGCAGAAGTTGCAGGTCATTACAGAAAGGCCTTGATGAGCAGTTTTGCTGCTGTGGAGACTGGACTTCACTGCTGAGCAGAACAGAACCCTGGCAGTGGAGACAGCGGGTCGCTGCAGAGCAGAGAGGTGTGTTACACAAATAAAGTGAGGATTTTTATAAGTACCTTGTGGTGGTGCAGTGGTGCAGTGGTTAGCACTTCGAAACCTCAATGTTAGAACACGGGGATCAGATGAAGTTTAGCGTTGACCGACCCCGTTTCCATTTTCCCAGTACGAAGTGGAATAGCTCCGCTCTCCTTCAGCTCCGTGTGAGTGGAAGAGGTTGCAGATCGATGGATGATTACTCCTGTCACGTACAACTTAAACCTTTAGGAGTAAATTGGCCAATAAATTAAAACTGACCTCCTTCCCACTGCTACAGTTTTTCATACCGTGCATTTCCTCTGCTGGAGGCCAGAGACGTTCATGTGAAGGTTTGGACTCATGAAGGAAATCCCCATCTGCAGCTTGAATGACAGCATTCAGAACCTCTCAGCATGTTGTGGTTCTTTTCACAGAACCCTGAGCAGTGTAGCTTTGGTCTTCTGAAGAGTTTCACCACATCATCACCAAGCCGTCACAAAACTGTAACGTTTTTAAAAGTGTCCATCAGTGGATGTCGGTTTCAAACCAGAAGCTTATTAAGAAACGTTTTCAGTGTTGAGAAAAACAAGCCGCCCCTCTGCCAGTGACTATTTGATGAGGGCCGTATTCTCCTGGACGTGAGGCTTATTCAGACTTAAACTTGAACCGTAAAACTGCTAAGGAATGAAAAATGCTTTGTGAGCACATTTGCAAGACCGTCACCCATTTGAGAGATCGGCACACTGGGCCTGATCTTCAAAAGTAGTGGTGTCAAACATTTGCCTCGTAAACCAGCCCCGCCCACTCCTCATCCCGTTTGGATTTTGGAGTTGGGCTCAGTCTGGGTAGGAGCCCACAGAAGGGGATTTCACTCGGTCTGAAACGACCGAGCCAATCAGCGTTGCCGCTTTTTGTTTTCACATTTTTTTGGCGAATTCCGGTGGCTAAACCGGAAGTGATGCTATCGCTGCGTGTAGCAGAGATGACGGACTTTAACTTTAACCATTGTCTGAAAGCTGCAATAAGTAAAGTTACAGCCAAAATACCAAGTATTACAACAATCAAGCAAGAGCAAGAGTCTGCGCCTGGTGAGTTTCTAACAGGAAAAGACGTTTTTGCGTGTCTTTGCATGTAAGGAAGCTAGAGCTAATGAGCTAATGCTAACCCTTAGAGAAGCGAACGCATTTTGATGACGTATTTGTTTTGAAGCGCTGATTGGCTGAAGTGCGCTGTCAGTCAAAGGAGTACCCGACACCCCCTGCAAGAAGTTTCAATGGGCTCCTATCCAGACTGAGCCCAAATCCAAATCCAAATGTGGATGAGTAGTGGGCGGGGCTGGTTTACGAGGCTAGTCAAACATAAGAACTATGGGCAAAAATTGGCCCTTAAGAGCCTCCAATCGGGCCCACCAAACCACCAAGGGAATTGTGAGAATTAAAAAAAAAAAAAAAGAGAGAGATTTTTTTTCCATAGTAATTCCTTGGAAGATGGTCTAATGTATCTGACAGTAAAAATAACACACACTATCCATTTCACCTGTATTTTCCCTTCATAAATACAGAATATGAGGTTTCTGTCAGAGATGAAGCTGTGTGGAAATAGTGTGAAGACGTAGAATGTGTAATGTGACTGATTACCTCTGAAAGCGTTTATAGTTTCATGTTCACTTCTAATGAAACGGAGGCGAGAACCAGCTCAGCCTTCAGCAGAGAATCTTCTGTTACTGTGGGAAGATGCATTTCCTCAGCCGGAGACGCTTCAATACCAGCCGGGTCTGGTTCTGCAGAAAGTCTCCTGAGTCTGGTTCTGCAGTTTTCTCCCTGTTTCAGGGTTTTTTTTCCCCTGTACTTGAAGCTGTAGAACTGAATTGAGCTGAATTAAGTGTTGTTATAATGGAATCTTGTAGTTTGCTGCTTCTGTGTGAAGAAGAAAAGGTTTTGGGAGTTTTGCTGGATTAGTTTCACAGAGCCGTGAGAGTGGACAGGAAACAGTGAGGGGGCTTTCAGAGCTGTCACAGGGACTTCAGAGGCGCTTTGCCGCCCACTCCGTCAGTTGCGAGCACAAATCCGAGAGGGACCCCGTCCACACGGCCATCTGCTGCCGGTCTCGGTGCGGAGGCGGCCCGTGTGTGGACGGACGGCGGCGATGAACGCAGTCACTTGTTGCTGGAGTACAGGGAGTCGTGGGCGAGGGAAGAGTTAGAGAGTGAGAGTTCTGGGAAGGAACCAGCAGAAAGACAGTGTGTGTTATCACAGCTCTGTGCTGATCGCCGTCGGCTTTATGATGCCCGATGGGTTTGCCGTGTTACCCTGACCTTTCCAGAGCCTTCAGTCAAAACAAGGCAGCCTTGTAAAACCTGTGCTGAGTAAGGTTTTCCTGCCTCGCATAGGTTGCCATGCAATAAAAATGGCAGCTTGAAGAGTCGTGTCTGCTGGGCTTTAGAAAAGTAAAGTCAAAGGAGGACGGAGAGAAGTGATCAGAGGCAGAATGGAGGAGTGGCAGAAGAAGAAGAGAAAGCAGTGTGGAGAAGCTTCTACCTGAGGGTGAAGGATTCTGTCCTCAATCCAAACTGTCAGGGTGCCTGTCTGTACAAAACTTCCTCACTGAAATATTTATCCTGATCCAACTTGTACCGGTTCTCCCGGGGTGTTTCTCAGAGTAGGTCACGAGCTGCAAACCCCATCCACCTCCTCTGTGGGTCAGATTTTATAGCTGTGAACAAGAACAACACGCTACAGGAAAGATCGCAGCGAGTTTTTTACTGCTGTAAATGTAAAATGTTTTTACAGTTAAAAACAACTTTTCTCGCTGTGGGTGTCTACCAGTGTGGTGAAATAAAACGCTATGCAGTAACATGACCCTGTAAATGCACTTATTCAGGTCGCAGCTCCTCACTGTCTCCTCAGGTGGCTGTTAGCGTTAGCATTAGCTTCACAGGGCTGTAACAGACTGGAGCTTACCATCTTACAATGGAAAACACAGAGAAAAACACAATCTAAACATTAACAATGGAGAACATGTGATGTTGGGGTATTGATGATCTATCCCGAGCTTCATGATGCAAAGTTAAATCAAAGTTGGTTGAAGCAGTTCAGAGGCTGGATGGATCTGGACCGTCACAGCGGTCCCGGTTTTTATCTCCTTAAAGCTTGCACCAGTTCTAGTTCTTTCTGCAGTGGAAGAGTTCAGCTGTTTTTGTAGCTGGATTTAGGTCAGAACTCGTTGCTGGTGAATTTCAAGCAGTCCATATTTTCCTTTGCTCTGCTGAATGTGACTCATTGCCTCGTTAAAAGACTAAACACAAGCCTGTCAAATATTATGAAGATGAGATAGAGAGCTGACTTTAGTAAACTTCAGTATGGCAAAAAAAGCATTGCTTTCACTGATTCTCTTGAGTTTCTTTTGTTCAGATTTAAGGTATTTTGACGTGGCCCTCCTCACCCACATGTCACTACCACCAGGAAGTACAGCGTTCAGTCAGAGGTGGGTTCTGGAGACCTGGTGTCAGCTGGCAGGGAGCTGCGGAAGCTGCACAGAAAAACAATGCTGGACGGCCTTTTCTGTTTCCATGACAACCTGGCAGCGCACCGCGAGGGTTGATTACACGGCCAACAACAGGCCTGCACCGTGTACGGTGGTGAGAGTGTGACAGTGTTGTTGTTTTCTGTCTGCTGGGAAAGTTTCTGTTCAGCGCATCAAACCTGATTCTTTAGTTTCGCCTCATTTCTGAATGATTCAGTGTCCGAACGAAAGAGAAGTCTGGAGGAGCGCTGCACGAGGACGACTTCTGATGAGGGACAAGTTCATCCATCCATCATCCATCCATCCATCCATCCATAATCCATACATTCATCCATCCATCCATCCATCATATGTCATCCATCCATCCATCCATCCATCCATCCATAATCCATTCATCCATGTATCAACCATCCATCCATCCATTCATCATATATCATCCATCCATCCATCCATCCATCCATAATCCATTCACATCCATCCATTCATCCATCCATCCATCCATCCATCCATCCATCCATAATCCATACATTCATCCATCCATCCATCCATCATATGTCATCCATCCATCCATAATCCATCATCTATCATCCATCCATCCGTCCATCCATCCATCCATCCATCCATCCATCCATCCATCCATCATCCATCCATAATCCATTCATCCATGTATCAACCATCCATCCATCCATTCATCATATATCATCCATCCATCCATCCATCCATAATCCATTCACATCCATCCATTCATCCATCCATCCATAATCCATTCATCCACATATCAGCCATTCACCCATCCATCTATCCATCATCCATCCATCCATCCATGCATCCATCCATTTATCCATCATCCATCTATCCATTCACCCATCTATACATTCATCCATCCATCCATCCATCCATCATCCATCCATCTATCCATCCTCCATTCATCCATCCATCCATCCATCCATTTTTGTGTCTTTTTTCAGATATGAAATAATGTTGAATATTAAAAAGTGCGTATTCAACGCATGCAGTTTGAACAATAACTGTATTCTTCTATGCCTGTCGTGATTTAACATCCTGTCTCTCTTCTCTGTGCAGATTGATTTTTTTTCTGAATAATAGACATGATTATGAAAGCTCTGTGGAGTTGAACCAGGTGGAAACAGCAGAATCCATGAATCAGTCCCAGTTCTGTAAAGGCTCAGTGTGACGGCGCTCACCGAACTGTTCATCCAAACCTCGTGGCCGCTTCAGTCTTTCATCTTTTTCATTGCAATACATTTGCACTATATTAGCTCTACTTTGAAAGCTTTGACCTACTGAAAAAATCTCACATTTTACTGATAGATTTTTGCATCTAGTTGACTATATTTAGAAAAAAAATCAGCACTCAGATAAACTCAACAGCAGGGTTTTCTTTGCAGTCGTATTAAGTTTTTCCTTTCAGACAAATGATGGAATATCTGACAGAACCTTCCACGGAGTTGCCATTTTTGGTGGACTTGAAGTGTGTGTGATGTGGCGATTTGGTGTGATTTTGGAATGTCAGCCCTGGTTATCGTCTGCTCTCAGGAAACGCTGCCTCTGCCGCTGCAGCGCCGTCCGAGGAGAAAGGAATGTGCAGCCATATGGAGGGAGGATTTCTCTGCCACGGAGTAATTACTTTCAGAGCGCTGATCTGATGTCTGGGAGATGGAGAATATAAAGCACTGCATTCTTTATTCCTTTGCCAAAGGGGGGGGGAGGAGGAAAATCAAGTTCATTCAATCACAACAAAGCCTTTTAACAAAGCTTTCTCATTTCAAGGTGAGATTGGTTTGGGACTCAGAACAGAAAAAGATGTTTTGTGGCTGCCTGCCTGCGGTGTGTGTTTTATTATGAGGCCGCCTTTGGAAAATGGGCAACAGTCGGGCAGACACTCGGGCTTTATTTTTCACAGGACGGCCTGTTTTGAAATGAACAGAATGTTTTAGAGTCGAGTCAGAAAAAAAAAAAGGGGACACAAAGCTTAAATGAATCAGCAGGATGGAAGACGTGGCTGGTGGTGTGTTCCCTGCTCAAGCTTAAGAGGACAGTTAATAAACCAAAGAAAGAAAATAACGCACTGACCGAGATCAAAGAGAAAAGAAGTTCCGACATTAACTGAGCAGTGTAGCTGGCCGGCTCGTTTTGGACGAACAACATGCAAACGGCAGCAGACGGTTCTTTATAAAGGACGATCACAATAACATCAGACTGTTCATACATGACAGAAGCAAAGGCTGGAGTTACTTTCAGCAGACAAATCCTAGCAAATGAGAGCCATTTGAACAATAGGTTATGTGTTTTTATCCTCTTTAATGTGCACCTCATCCATTAGAAAACCTCTTATTGTTTCAAAAAACGTCCTCAAGTTCAATCAGCAGCTGCTCACATTTCTGCTAAACTGAGTGACGAACAGCTTTTCGTGTGACTCTGTAAACACTCATGATATTTCTCCAGCTAAGAACACTCTGAACTTTGCAGAGCGTAAATGCAGCAGCACACTGTCTCTGCTGGCCGCGTCTTTTAAACCTGTGGCAGGTTGCATTCTTCTCGCTGCTCAGAGGCTCCACAGCTTTAACAGCTCCGCTGCATTCGCCTCCTGCTTCACTTTATGAGACGCTCCTGCTCTCCCACCGACCCGCGGTGCTGGAGTTAACTAGTGGTGTGTAAAACCTGAAGACCACCCAAATGCAGGCGTCCTGCAACCACAGTGGTGGACGACTTGTTTTTACAAACTTACAATTACACGTTTGTTTACAGCTTATCGAGCTGAATTCTGTCAACATTCATGTTTTATTCAAGCTGGAAGGATGAAGCAGTGATTCCAGTGGTGAAGGTGCCCAAGAATTCTGGGAAAACATCGATAATCGTGTTTCTGTCATCAGTGTGACTGTCGCCGTTGCCCGGAGTGGCTTTAGCTGCTGCTAATGGATGGCGACTGTTGCATCAGTGGCAGAACAACATCCAGTTCTGTAGTCGCTGCTAAAACCGTCTGGATCCACTCCAGCGCTTTTCATCATATTTAGCAGTACTGTGAGAGAATATGGGCTCTGAACTGGAACATAATGAAGAAACCACACAGTCATTAACACGCTTGTGAATAACAGAATGAAAACATCCACGCTGGTGTTGCTCTTCAGCAGTGTTGGACGCTGTCGAGCTCATTTCAGACTCTGGACGGTGTTTTGGGTCTCGTCAAGTGGTCCACGTTTCATACTTTCAGCCGTTCTTTTTTATTGCACATTACAGTGTTTATTGCCTGAGATAACAGCTAACGGTGGTCATTATGGAGAGGAGAGGGGAGGCTGCTGCGAGGCCCTGGGAACAGAGACGTGGCAGGAATAGAAGATCAGACTGGAACATGAAATCTCAATACGTCACAAAAGAATTCACACAATCAAAAAGTAGCATCTGGCTGTTTGTAGGCAGCACAGCCTCACTTTAGACAACCCAGTAACACCCAGCGTCAGTGGAGCTCACAACCTTCAAACACATCTGGAAAACCATTCCGGACAGGCAGAGTGGAGATGCCCGGCTTCTCTCTGCCCCACATGCCTGATGGCGTTCATGGGCATGAGTGTGGAGGAGTTCCTGTGCTGCCAAGTCGGATTCTGTGTTCAGTGTTTCTGTGCTGGAAACTGCAGCGTGGATTCACTTATTTCCTCCTGAAATTCTCAGATGCGAGTAAAAGCTGTGTCCTGCATGCAAGAAACCATATGTGAAGCCGTGAGGGGAAACGGGAAATGCTTCTGTGGTCAGATGGATCTACATTTTAAATTCTTCCTGGAAGGACGCCATGTCCTGGGCTCCACAGAGACAGAGGACCCGTCTCTGAGGCCTTTATAGTTCAGCAGGATGATGTTGAACCAGTCTGGGTCCAGGTTCTCCACTGATCTCTGTGCATTTGGATTAAATCAACAGCTCCAGCACAGACTCACTGCTGCAACTCACTCTGAATATCTGATCTGCTGTTATAATATTGGGAAGAAGCATTAGTTCAGAACACTCTCCAGTCACATTCTGAGCCAGTGATGGGGGTCATAAGGCTCGGGGGCCACATGTGGCCCTGTTGCTCCGCTTGACCGACCCTCAAGGTGTAACCGGAAAACCCTGAATCAAATCAAGTTTGCTGTCATTATTCCCGGCTTTATTACATCTAAAATGGTCTCATTTTGTCACGGTGCGAGGTGGAAGGACCCACACGCAGGCAGCCCGGCGGAGTTCAAAAAGTTCTTTATTGCGGGAAACAGGAACGGGACTGCAGGGATACAGGAACGCAGGATTCAGGAAGGCTGAGCTGAGCAGACATGCAGGGACACGGAAGCACACAGACAGACCCACAAGGAGCCGACACGACACACAAGGAGAGCCAGACTTAAATAGGGGGCGGACACAGGTGCCACACATTAGGGTGGTAACGAGGGAGGCAGGAGAACATGAGAGCAGACAAACACAAGACAGGACCCGAGCGCCCCCATCAGGCAGCAGGGGCACAGGGCGCGACACATTTTTCACATTCATGGCCATTATTGCATTTTTGCTTTGTCTAGCACCTTGACTAGCTGAGCTAGCAATAGTCTTTCACTATGTGGAAGAAGAAGGTTTTTATTTACCGTATTGGCCCGAATATAAGACGACTCCGATTATAACACAACCCCTATTTTTCAAAGATCATTTTGTGAAAAAAAAAATGCTGAAGACAGGTCACTCGTAAAACAACTTTTTATTATACAATTATTATAAACTCAAAACTCACAACTGAGATAACATTTCACGAGATATAAAATGAAAAAATATTACTAGAGTATTGAATAAAAAATATATTCTCTTTCTCAAAATAAGAAACAATAAGCAACAAATAAGAAGCCTCAAGGGGTCAAAACTGCATAAATGATGTAAATAACTTTCCAGTGCCTTCAGCTGAATCATGGCTCTGGTGGTGGACATTCCGTCTTTCCGTCTTTCAGTGGCGTTTTCACTCACCCTTCTATCAATCTCTCTGAGGCATCATTCTTGGGACCACGGAAAGCTTTTCTCAAAGCGTTAGCATCTGTAGGCGTTTTTTCTGTGCTCTCCAATAAGAACGAGGCTCTGCTCCACCAGATCTCCTGGCGGCTTGGCAGTAGTTTGATGACTCTGCTGTGTTGATCACCATCAGTTTAAAGTTGGTATCATAACTTCGCCTCTGTTGTTTGCTCAGTTGTCCAGCGTTCGAGCCCCGTTGTTCCAGATGATCCGCCATTTTTCATCAGATCATTTGACCTCATTTCATCGCTCCACTCGCTCTCTGGTCAGTGATACTTTGGCTCCATCAAGCGGCGCGGATGCGTATTGACCATCTACCGTAAGTCCACGATTATAACACGACCCCACTTTTGAGGATGCAATTTCTGGAAAAAAACATCGTCTAACATTCGGGCCAATACTTATTTACTGAATGTAAAAATGAGAAAACATTAATCATGATTTCCAGACACACCAGGAAATAAAAAGTGATGCAAAGCAACAGCAGCTCATAAAAATCATGTTAAGCAACTCATTTTTATAAAGAAATTATTCTTTTCGAGCAAACTTAAGTCAACGTATGCCTTTTTTCATTTTTCATGTGATGTTTTTGGCTGATTGTCTTCGACCCTGCATGAAGTCACATTGTCATTTGTGCCTGTTTTCTGTTCCTGCAGTGGATTTGTCTACTCGGGTGTTTGTGGCTGGAGCCAAACCCAGCTGACGGTGTGTGAACACGAGGTCCAGCCTGGACAAATCAGACAAATCCACACACACACACACTCACACACACACACACACACACACACACACACACACACACACACACACACACACACACACACACACACACACACACACACTCTAGGAAGAGTTCTGAGCTGCCAGTTTGCCCCCACACACAGGGATTTGGACTAAATCAAGACACCATGCCTGGACTCGATCTGGGATTTTCATGGTGTGAGCAGAGAGTGTGAACCACTGCACCACATCCGGTTGTCTTCTCAGGTTTAGACATCACTCCAACCTTTTGAGAGATGGGGTTGTTCCGTCACACAGACTGTGAATCAGTGTTTGGTGAAGCTTTGAATAAAACATGTCGACCGTCTTCACTGGAATCACAGTATCTCCTCTGAAGGAACTCAAAGGCCACATTTACATCTGTCGTCTAAAAGGTGTTTTTTTAATTAACATACAGTGTTCGTCAATAGGAAGCGTCTCTGTCTGATGTTTCAGTGAAAGGTCGTGATATGAGCGTGACGAGTGAGGCTCCTGGCTCCTGTCATCAGACCGGTTTCTATGATGTGGAGGTCAGATATGTTGCTCTCGTTCTCCACGCAGCATGGAGGTTCTCTCGTGTTGGAATGGCAGCATGGCCCGCCCAGAGGTGAAGGAAGGCGGGCGTCTCGCTTCATTATTATGCTTCAGCAGATGTTCCAGGATAATTCAGCTCCTCTGCAGGCAGAGGAGAAGGTGACTGCGGGACAGAAGGTCACTCTTGAAGCAGAAGAACGCGTTTATCTTCTGCTGTAATTCACTCTCTATCTCAGCTTGTCTCTCTTTACACTCTCTCTATCAGCCGACATATTTTCCAGCCTGTGTAACTCTCCTTGAGATACAGGATGTGTAGGAAATGGGCGGATGAAAAGGTGAAAGATCTGTTAACAATTTCCTCATTAATGTAACGAAAAGCTGAACTGAACAGACCCAGCACTTCTCTGGATAAGTCCTGCCTTCCCTGGACAGACATCAAGCTTACATGAGCATTTTTGCCTTTTGAGAAATCTCCCTCTTTCCAAGGTTTCGGCCCAGTGGAGGACGATTGCTCCTCATTAGAAACATTTGACCTTCGATACAGAGGCGTAGCGCCCTCTCGCCTGATTAAACCTGCCTCGGGCTTCACCTCTGTAATTTGATTCGACACATGGTTTCCAGAGAAGAAAGTCGCTGAGAGGAACATTTCTCTCAGCTGTTGTGTGTTTCTCCTTCAGAGATAATCTCACTGGGAATGTTTTGATATTGGAGAAAGGTAAACCGGCGAGCACGACACATGAAAACATGGGAGAGCCCTTGTAGGATGGCGTTCTAGTTGTCTGGTTGAAAGTGTGTTGTATTCTCCACATGCGTTGCTGTCCACATGAATTATTTCTCACTGTGTGAGCACTGATTTGTGTGTGTGTGCCATGTCCTCCTCATTGGTTCACATCACTTCAGTCATTCCTCTGTTACGTCAGGCTGCCTCGGGCATGTTTGCCCTTGGGCAACATGCTTGCTTCTACCTGATCCTGATCCTGCAGCACCTTCCACGTACCACTGCGTGTCTGATGGTGTTGTGTGGACATGATCCGCCGGGGTCAGGCCGTGGATCACACTGAGCTTCTGTTCGCTCCAGAGGCGGGTAGAGGGGTGAAAATGGTCGCTCTGTATAGGTGAGCCGGCAAAAGGTCGGGCCGTGACATTTTGAAAAGATTTGTTTGTTTAAGCTCCCATTGGTGAATAAGATGTCCAACAAGTGTCTGTTTTCAAAGGCGGCGTCGCTTAGGGGACTGTGTATTCACTGTTTGCAGATGATGTTGTCCTTTACGCTCCATCAGTCGAGTGTCTCCGACTGGAAGAGTTTTCAGTGTGAAGCACTTATTGATCAGTTATCTCCGACTCCAAAGCTCTGTAAACTGAATGTCTGTGGCCTTTCAGTAGTTCGTTTACCTGACAGTGGCAATATTTGACATTTATTTCCAATTATCACCACCACTGCTGCACCAGCTGGATCAGTTCATGTGCCTGTGTCATGCCAACTAGCGGCCCTTTTCTGTGTTTCTTGTGATCCTGCTTGTGAAGCGATTGTCAGCAAACTGTTGCTGTCTGCCAGTCTGAATTCTCCAAACCAAAAATGGAAAAGAAGTTGTCGTTTAAAGGAAATCACTGCCATTTAAACAGGGTCGAAGTCCATCGTTCTTTCAAGAAGACAGCATGTCCATGGTGGCTGGGTTTTTCTCTGTAAAACTGAGACTGGTCCACATTAAGGGGTTCCAGTTTGGTTTAGTAAAAAGTTTTCCGTGACCTTAGATTGGCCCTCAGTGGAAACCATGGGGGTCAAACACTCGTTAGTTCAGTGGCCATACAGTCCAGTGTCTCTGTTAATGAAACCTTTTGCTTCAAAATACAGTGAAATGTTTTTGAAAATCAATTGAAAGTTCAGCAATCAGTGTTTTTTTTTTTTCTTTTTGACATTTTTACCCTTGCTTGGTGGTTTAGTGCAGCAGATGGGGCTGGTTTTGGTTCCCACAGGCCTTATGTTTGACACCTCTGATGTAGATGACACATGGGAAGAAACCCGAAGATCAGCCAGATGTTTATAGAAAAACTGAACATCTGAGGGTCTTCATGACTTCTAACATGAAGTCCTGAGTCCCAGACAGACCTGAGCGTTACAATTCACCTCATGCTGGAGAGAAAAGATAGATCAGTGCTTGATTTGGGGGAGTTCTTTCTGATTTGCAGATTTAAGCTCTCCCATCATGTGTTTTCACTTTGGCGTAGGGATGGACTCATCGCTGGCCAGAATGAAGGGTTAGTGGAGAAAGAACCGTAAAGAACAGTCCAGAGAGCTCCTTTTGCTTTTTGGACGAGTCACTAGTTATAATTGAAAGTGAACTGCAGTCGGTTTTGAGCTTCTTCCATGTGGATTATGAAAGCCGGACAGCAGTAGATGTTAATTTAGAGAGAAGTTAATCATCAAAGTGAAGATGAAACACTGAGTGGGTGGAACAAAGAGACAATGGGAAAGTTCTCCATGCTCGTTCTCTGTGAAATTACGCCGGGTGTTTCTCTGGACGCTGACTTTCCAAAACCACATTGACTCTGTTGTGATTAGGATCATCATGACTGTAAGCCTTTCTCTCTTTTTTTGATTCGGACCCAGTGACCATAACACAAATAAGGCGTCCTCCCTCTGTCCTGTAATCTTGTAAATTGAAGCGTCTCTCTGCTGCTGTGCTCCCATTGTTGACTGTAGGAAAGCAGAATGGCGTCAGGCTGCGAGTACTCTCTCAACTCATTTATTTTTCATTTTCTTGTGTTGTCATCATCCCTGCACATCACAGAAGGACTGAGCAGTGGCTGAATGCTCTCAGCGTCTCGGCGCATCGCTCTGCTTTTTGTTAGCATCGCTTTTGCATCTCTTTCATCTCTCCGCCGCTCTGCCGCCGTCCTCTTTGTTCCTGCGCACGCCAGTGGATCTGACCGCTTTCATTAAGGTCTGCACTCCGCTGACAGCTGAGACACACACACACACACACACACACACACACACACACACACACACACACACACACACACACACACACAGGATCAGCAGGGACGTTTGAATGCGATTCTGCCTACAGTCTTCTGTGTCTCTTGTCTCTTTTCTGTCTCCTTCGCTCTGTTTTCTCCTGTTGACTGACTGAACGCTGTAACAGAATTTTGAGTGTCTGTTTTTACAGAAAGTGCAACATCTTGCACAGTATGGTAAATATTTATGAAAAGGACTATTAATGGAAAATAGAAATACTGGTCAGGATGTTCACCATTTAAAGTAAAACTGCTCTGAGGCGAAGTTTAAACATTTTAAAGTGAAAAACTTTAAACTTCTGTTGCATTCTGGGTCTCCGTTTGCACAATGCTGCTCAGAGCCACTGGAAACGAACTTTAAAAACAAAAAAAAAGGTGCCAAGGTTGAAGTTTTGAAAACATGCCAGCTCTTTCTCTATGGAAACAGAGGAAAATTGAACTTTTCTGAAAAACTGCTACAGTAAACGGTTTCTTCTGCTCCTGCGCAGGAGATGGACAATAAGAACCATGTTTTCCTCCAGAGAGTCAGGGCTCCCAGTCCAGATTCTCCTGGACTTCCAGCTCCACCGAGGGTAATGCAGGCAGCTGAGGTGGGTGAGAAGCAATCGTCTTCCCAGCTGAAGTGTCCTTAAGCAAGACGGTGAACACCAAGTTGCTCCAAATAGATGTGGAGGACGTTGCGTGGCGACTGTTGCCGTGTGCGGCTGAATCGGTGAACATGGCTGATAATGTAAAGAGCAGCGAGAGCGCTGTAGCAGTGAGACCCTGCTGTGTGAGTAAAGTCCATTTACCACGTGATGCCGGCACTGACCCGGACCAGAACCAGGAGAACCTGGACCGGAATCCACTGAGCATGAGAAGAGGAGTGAGTTACTCCGGCCGTGGTCCTCATGTGCTTTAGCAGCGTGTCAGAAAAGTTGCGTTTCCCCCCGTTTCCATGGAGACCAAATCGTATTGTTGTCAAAAAGTTGCCTTTTCAGTGGCTTGCTGTGTAAACCAAAACCCAAAACACAAAGATTTCTCTCTAAAACGTTGCTGAAATGGGGCCTGAGCCGTGAGCGTGTCCGTCTGAAGCGTGAGGACTTGGTGCATCAGTTTGTTCTGACGTCCGTTGATAAATGAAGGTCGGCCACGCTGAGGTCTGACTGCGCTGAAGGAAACCCTCTGAGCCCGTCTGAGTGAGTGTTACGAATGCCGGAGCATCCGGAGCCTCCGTCTCTCCGCTCCTCTGTTTGCCTCGCGCACAAAGAGGATCTTTCTCATTGGAGTCTGGCGATTAGTGAATGGATGATGTTCATTAACACACACATAACGCTGCTCTCTCTCTCCCGCAGGACCGACTCTCTCTCAGATTGAATTAAGCCAAACTGTGTTAACTGATTATCCTCCGAGTGTGTGAATCCGCTTTGATCTGTTTGGAGAGACGTGCTTTTTGCCTGAGCGGGATTTGCGTGTGTGTCTGTGTGTGTGTGTATTTGTTAGCGAATGCTCATTTGTGTATTCATGTGTGTGTTCTGCTGCTGATAATTGAAGCCGGCGCTGACAGAGACCTCCTGACCTCATAAATTTCAAACATAATTCTTCCTTTGATGGCTCTATTAAAGCAATCTGGACGAGCGGCTCGTTTGAACCGGATTGTGTAACGGCGGCTCGCAGCTCCTTATCATTCACATGGTGAAACAACTGCTTTCCCTCCTAATATGCAGTCAATATTGAGTAAACACCTACGCTTCAGTCTGCTGCCTCTCCGCAACGTGACTGTTGATCAACACCAGTGAGAAATATGCAATAAAAATAGTCTTTGAATGAGGCGCTGTGGTTGGATTCCTGCGCCGGCTTGTTTTGGTGAGTTTCTCGCTCGGGGAACAGATGAATCTGAATATGTGGCGAATCGTTGCACAACAGCAAGTGGCTGTCAGTAGCACAGTGAGTAAGAAAGGAACTGAACAGGCTGGAAGTCTACATGCATTAAGGTTCTGGTGTCATGGTTGTGTCCAGTGGCGTGTTGGTCCCTGGAGAAGAGGGTTTCTGCTCAGGTTCTTTCAGAGCCGCCCAGAAATGCTGTTTTTTTAGAAACAGCGGCATGCAAGATGACTGGTTTTAGTGAAAATCCGCTCTAATACCCCTTTTCCCACTGGCCAACAAAACCGTTTAAACCCACTAATACCCGGCTCCTCATGGCAGTGGGAAAGGGTTTAAACGGCATTTCGACCCGGGTTTTAATCGGCTCGCCACCGATCGGCTTCAGTGGGAAAGCCAGACCCGGGTCGACGCGGTAATTTACGTGATGACGTCGCCGTAGCGTGGCTACGTTAGCACGCTAGTTGTTTTTAGACACAGCGTGAGATTTCCTTCGTCAAGATGACCCAGCAGTGGCAAGACAGCGAGACCAGAGAGCTTCTCTTGATCCTTGAGGAAGAGGAGATTCATCCACAAGTAACGGGGACTGAGCTCGTCTGCACTGTCTCCCGCGCTGATGATGTCCCATGTTGATGACATCATCAGCGCGGGAAAACGCAGCCACGCAGCCCGCCTGCAGACGATTAGACCCGGGTCTGCAGGCAGTGGGAAAGGAGTCAGTCGCCGATTGTTAGCGGGACTTGCTAGTTTCAGCGGGAAAGGGGTTTTAGTATCTGCTGATTGCATGCTCACCGTTACCTGCCCTGCTCTGCCTCTGATTGGCTCCTCACCTCTCGTGTTGCATGGTAAACATCAACATTAACCAACCACATGCAGCGAGTCTGAGCCAATCAGTGGCGGAGTCGGGCGAGTCACGGCTTCATCGTCCTCGGGAAACGAAATAATCTGGTTCGTAGAGACTTCTGAGCAGCTCCAGTTCCTGATGTGAGTCCGAGTCCCGCCGTCCCCCCGGCCTCCGTCCCGCCCCGGGGCGAAGCCGGCTGCAGACCCGGTGGCGTGTCTCGACCTCGCGCCTCATGCCTCCCCTGCAGGCCGGAGCCGTGGCAGGAGGAGAGAACAGGAAGCAGAGGAAGAGGGAGACGCTGTCAGAGAGCCGGGCGGCCGGCCTGTCGGAGCACGCCAGGGTTATTGGAGGAAGATCCGTGTCTGAAGCGTGTTACACGGTAGATCCGTGTTTTGATAGTGTGTCAGCATGTGGAGAGAGGGATGGAGGGAGGGAATCAGACACACACAAATAACCTGTCAACCAGGAGAGATAACAAGAGGAAGCTGCCTTCAGCGTGCCGGCAGTCCTGTCATTTTTCTTTTTGAAGTGACTGAGAGAAGATGAATCGCTCTACAAGCTCATTCTCATGAAGGATTGGAGGTGCCAATGTTTGTGTGTGTGTGTGTGTGTGTGTTTGTGTGAGTGTGTGTGTGTGTGTGTTAGTGTAAGTGCTAAAACAGTGTGTTCACCATGTGCTTTCCTTTTAAAGTACTCATTGACAGGGTCAGAGTGCACGGCTCCCGGCCTCCTCCGTCGCCCTGCTCTGTGTCCTACATGTTGGACGCTCGTTAACACCGCTCAGCCAAAGCAAGAGCAAATAACGGAGAGACGGCAGTGAGAAACCAGAGGGAGCCGAGGCGTTTACGTCCAGTCACTTCATTGTTTGATTTTGTGACGGGAGTGTTTATTATCATTGCCAGTTGATTTTATTTTGACCATGTACGGCAGAGGTGTCAAACATAAAGCCTGTGGGCCAAACCCTGTGGTCTTCCAGAACAGTTTGTGAATTTTCAAGTTGAATGAATCAAAATGTCGCAGTAAGACCCGAAATGGGAGTAAGAATTATTTATGTACGGTTATTAAAACATAGTTTTAAAGTTGTCAGCGACGTTCTGATGTGGATGGTTAAGAAGCAGAACCACAGACAGAACTCATGTCGGGTTCCTGAGGCTCATGGGAAATGGAGGCGCTCCTGTGTGGTCCAGACAGAGGGGTACTGTAACTCAAGGTGCTGGTTTTAACAGAGATTTGTCAGAATACACACCTCTCGCTGCACAGCCTGTTGTGTTACGGAGCTGCTCTGCGGCAAAGCATTGTGGGAACGCCGGTCCTGGGATCAGGACTGAACCACGGAGAAACGGCAAGAAAACAACAAGGTCTGGTCCGAGGAATTCCATCAATG
The DNA here is from genome assembly GCF_902148845.1 of Salarias fasciatus. Taxonomy (NCBI): domain Eukaryota; kingdom Metazoa; phylum Chordata; class Actinopteri; order Blenniiformes; family Blenniidae; genus Salarias; species Salarias fasciatus. Next base: position 24,112,648 of record NC_043755.1, read on the forward strand.
AAGGTTTTCTCTTATATCCTCAAACCAGGGTTTGAATCCCCAATCCCCAAACCTCCGGCCGAAACAGCAGAACCTCTCCTCTCAGTCTGGTTCTGCAGATTTGCTGTGAAATTAAACCTCGGCGGTGTGAATCATAAAGACACCGCTGAGGGACCGTCGAGGCTGCCAGTCCTCTCTGCAATCAGCTCATTCATTCAGAGTCCCGCATGAAGCGATTAAAAGCAGCGGCGCTGCGTGTCGCCTCTAACGAGCTGCAGACGGACTGTAACGAGTCCAGCAGAGCTCAGGTTTAGACTTCTTATTTTTAAAACTCTGCCCTTTCTGCAGTAATTCGGTAGATTGTGAAAAACACCCCTCTAAGTCCCACACAGGGACCATTTAGGCCTAAACGTCTCAGCGTGGACGGCCATTCAGGGCCATTCCAGGCTGAAGGAAGAATAATGGGATCCTTTCACAGGCGGAGGGATCCGGGAATGTTGTTAACAGCTGGAAGACGTCTCGAGGGCCTGAAACATTCCTCTACCTGGACAGAGAGAGGGAAGAAAAGAGGATGGCGGCGGCCGCTTTCTGGGTCAGCCTGTCAGCTCTGTGACGGAGCTGTCAGGTGAGGATGAGGAGCGGGACGTTCAGATAGAGCGAGCAGTGTTCGGTCCGGGCTGCAGCTGCTGCTGTTCCAGTCGGCGGGAATGGGAGGAGGCGTCGCCGCCGGGACCGCCGCGCTGAGCGCTCCCTGTGGATGCATTCCACTGGTGGGCCACCCGGTCTGCACCGGACCCCCCAGCCCTCCGCAAGACCAGCTCACATGACGACTCAGAAAAGTAGTGAACTTTACACGCTCAAAAAACAACAGTGGAATCGATGGGTCCAATTTATACCCATCATGGAGCAACATTTGTGATCCAGATGGACTGAGCTGCAGAGCACCGTGCTTTAATGCTCTGCAGGACGACATGTCCGGACCCATGGAGCAACACTGCACAGAAATGTGTCGAGACTTTATTATTTCAACATGGCATTGAGCCCCGTGGCAACAGGCCAGAAGTAACAATCTGAAAAATCTAAGAAAAATGACTAAAAACAATAAATTGGAAAGAATTTCAATTCTTCATTCTTCAATTCAGCTCAATTTTCATTCATTTCACTTCATTTTCTTTCTATAGAATCAAATAAACAGTCGCCTGAAGGCAGTTTTACAGAGAAACATCAACAATTCCTCCTGAGCAAAGGAGAAAACTGCCTGTAACAGGAGGAAACCTGCAGAACCAGACTGAGAGACTTTCTGTTGATCTAGCTGAAGGTTAGAGAACTGAGAATCAAAGCTCATATACTTAAATCTATTTCAATACTCAACAACATTGAGTTAAAGCTTCTGCTTGAAGTTCTGTCTTTAGTATTTATTTTATTTTGCATTTCTCACTACATCCCTGTGTTTTTGTGAGCTGTTTTGGCTGTTCTGGTTTTATTGCCGTTGTTTTCATGGCGCTGTGGTTTTGCTGCCTGTATTTAAAGGCCTCAGATGAAGCAGCACTTTGAATTCATGCAGCAGAATCACTTTTCCAGGCAGACGGCGTGGCCCCTCGCCGGGCGCCGAGCGGTGGCGGTGAGCTGCATGTGGAGTTATGGCCCTGCCCGCGCTGCACGGTCCCGGTTGGATCGGCCTGACGGCTCTGAGCCGTGCAGAACTTGCTCTCATTACTCCACATATTCAGATTTCCCTCCTGCATCAGCGGGTCGCTCTGATCCCTCCCTGAATCCACACACCGAGCTCGTTCTTTACCGTTTGTGTGGATTGTGATCTTGCAGACTGTGTTTCGGGGCTTCCATGCAGATGTTTCCTTTCTGCACGCCGGCAGCCTAAAGACCGGGTTAGCCTTCGGGTTACCCCGCAGGAATCTCAGCTCCACGCTGTGTTTAGTGCAAAATGCTGTCTTTGAAAATGTACGGTCCCACACAGCTGTAATTATGGCTCTGCCGTTCTCCTTCTGACCCGCTCTTCTCTTCCTTTCTGTCTTTGTTGTATTTGTTTTTCCTGCAGGTCCGGCGAGTGTGGTCAGCGCTCTGCTGCAGCCAGAAATGGATCCTGGTGTTCTCGCCCCTCCTCCTGCTCTCCCTCACCCTCCTCATGATGGCCGTCACGCCGCCGCTGCCTCTTCCTGCCTCCAGCAGGGACCGCAGGTCGTCCCGGGCCCTCAGCTCCGCCGAGGACTTTGTCAGACCCGGACCCAGGATGGTCGAGCCCCCTCGGGCCGCCATGGACCCCTTCCTCCACCCGCCTCTTCACAGCGGGGCCTGGAGAGGCGGCGTGGGTGGAGAAAAGCGTCACTACCCGCCGCAGCCCAAACCTTCTGGGGACGACAGAACCGGCTTCACAGGGAGAATTCGCTCCAGCAGATATAAACACAACGGCAGCGCCGTGGCCTCCAGGGGGAACCAGCCCCTCCGGTCCAGAGGCCGCCGCCAGCCTCGGTTCACAGCCCCCAGCAGCGAGCCAAGGCGTAGAATTAGTCAGAGCGACCGCAGCGCCGGGGCAAAGCCGGCGGCGCCGACGTACGTTCATGCAGAAAGAAGCAGATTCACAGCGGCACCGGCTCGACCAGATGCTGGAGGCGGGCCAAAAAACAGCCAAATACAGACCAGCACAAAGACAGGAGGACTTCAGCAGGCCTCAGGGACGCTCAGGCGAGAGAAAAGACACGCTGTGAGGGCTGATCGGGCGGCCGAGGCCGCGACAAGCCCCACTGTGGGTCTGAAGGAGTCTCCATCCACGCTGAAAGACGACCGCAGCTGGTGTCAGACCGTCGGGGAGCAGGACTTCCCGGACGGCGACCGCAGGAGCATCAGGACCGGCGGGGGCCGCCTGCCCTGGCTCAGCAGGGACGACATCCAGAAGATGGAGCTGCTGGCCCGCGGGGAGGTGGTCAGCAAGGCCAGCGTGCCGGCGCACGGCCAGGTGCTCCAGGTGGGACTGGATCCACCTGCAGACCCACAGGTACACTGATCTGCTTCAGGGCCTTCACAAGTCTAGAGTCCAGATACTCACAGTATCAGTCCACACCTCTGATGCTCATTAGGTTTATCACATCTCAATAAAAGACAGGGATATTTTAGGTTTTAATGCGACGAGATGTGTATAGTTTACTCCCGTTTCCATTTGTTTGTGTAACATATTTTACCAGTGATGTACTGATGAAGGAGTTTTCAGTTTGATCTGCTGCAGTTTAATAATGAACAGAAGGTTTTAGTTGGAGGAAGACGCTGTAGGGTTTTGGTCTTCGCTGCTCATGGAGCTCCACCCACACACTGCCACGGGAAAACAGCTCTTAGAAAGGGAAGCTAATGATTATTTAAGGCTGCTAATGCCTCAGTCACTGTGGAAAGCTGCTGTAAACAGTGTTTGTTGAGTCACGTGGGCTCTGCAGGAAAAACGGCTGCACGGTTTACTTTACATTGATTGATCTGCACAAATAAAACATGAGTGAATGATTAGCTTCAGATTTAAACGACCGTCAATAGAAACAGTACGATGAAAGCTTAACATGCTCAGGGAGGAGCAGGACGTCACACTTTGCTGAAGTTTGCAGCAGTTTTGAGGAGTGAATGAGCTGCAGTGAAGTCCTGGCTCTCCGGCTGCTTCCTCCCTCAGAGTCCGCCGGGCGCGGCGGCTTCTCCAGGGCGCGGCGCCGCGGGCGGCCAGCCGTCCGGCCACGGCCAGCGCTGCAGGACGGGCCGCTGCTGCCTCGTCAAGCGCACCGAGGACTGGTTCGAGGTGTTCGCCTTCCACCTGGACCGCGTCCTGGGCCTGAACCGGAGCCTGCCCGCCGTGCTGCGGGCCTTCCGCGGAGACGTCCTGCCCTACCGCTACACTGGCGGCGCCCCCAGGCCGGCGCTGTGGTGGGACCCGGGCATCCGGCACCTGGCCGACAGGGACAACGACCAGAACTCGGTGCCGCTGAGCTGGGTCCAGTACCAGCGGCTGCTGCAGGCCCACTGCGGCGGGGAGACCGCCCTGGACTCCGCCCCCTGCGTGGGCGTCCGGCACTCGGAGTGGGGACGGCTGGCTCTCTTCGACTTCTTACTACAGGTAAGAGGACGGACAGTATCTACAGTAACAGTTACAATTACAACACCACTCTGTGATTCTTGGCTTGGAACGTCTCTGTGTGTAGTTTGCATGTTCTCCCTCAGCGTGCAGTGGAATTCAAGTTTTTCGCACAGTTTAAAAACATGACATTTTTGCTCTTGGAAACTATACTTCTGCTACCACACTTCTTATTGCACCTGCATTCAGAGTGGTGCACTGCGGCTGAATCTTTGTGACGAGGAGCTCTTCTCTCAGAACCGGATTACCGTACGTAGTCTGTGTGAGATCTGAGGTTCTTCCTGCCAGTCTGTTCTCCTCTCACCAACAAGGCTCATTGAAGACCCTCGTCTCCAGGTGATGCTTGACATTCCTGTCATGTCTGCAGCTGATGATCACCGCGGCTCCATGAAGAAAAGCAGACCTTTTTTTTTCTTCAAAACGCCGGCTTTCCTGGTTTGACCCGGCATTGACTCGCAGAGTCGATGTTTTCGATCCATCTCTTCATTCTTTATGGTTTCTTCCCCTTTCTAAAGCTCCACCAGACATTTCTCCCTCATTGATTTCTGCTTTGATGGATGAAAGGTGATGAAAAGACTCGATATTAATTTGACATTTGCTTCACAAAGTGCATAAAGCCCCGAGCTGAATGAGGCGTCCTCCGTCCTCCGTCCTCCGTCTCCGCCAGCTGGATTTGAACGGCGTGTCTGGAGTTTCACAGGAACACCCGCTTTCTGCCTGATTCCTGTCGGATTTGAGGATTCCGTCCAGTGTTTGTGTAGCAGATTGCGAGGTGAGCGTGAAGGGCTGCCGCTCATTACACTCCGCTGTCAGGAAGACGTTTGACTTCATGGTGACCCAGTAAACAGCTTTCATCGGGCCGCGTTACATGGAGGCTTTGGGTGCTGCCGCTAATGCATCCTATGTATTATGTATTGTCCATTGATTACCGATAAATCCGTCTGCATGAGGCCTGATGCATGGGAAAAAAAAGTTCCTCCTGGAGAGAAGGCAACACGCTGCGATGAATTCCTCAGTTCATTAAGACGGAGCTCTTTGAGGAGTTATTGAATTTTTGTGAATGCAGATTCTTAATTTCAGTCTTCTCATTAAGTTGCATCAAAGCGCAGTCCAAGCATGTAATATGGGTTAGTCCGAAAGCCTCTGTTTTAATTACTTTATTGATGTGGCTGAGTCTCTGTTTACTGCATTGCCAGCAGTTTTTCTTTTTTTGTTTTTAGTGTTGCAGGTTTAGCAGTTTTGTTTTTCCGCTAACCAGCAGCTTTATCTGCTGCATTCATGACTGCTTGGTTTATAACCCCGGAGTCAGGACAGCCTGAAAGATGAACTCCTTACAGGTCTTTGCAGGATCCATCACTGACTCAAGCGTTCTCACATGAGAACTCATGGTCTTTTGTGTTTTCACTTCAGAAAAGTTTCACGTTCACACAGCAGTATTTTGGAAACAGGATGCTTTTCCGTTGAAGCGGCTGAAACGCTCAAAACGTTCATTGTGCCAACGCTGAGCGGAGCAGAGCAGCAGAGGAGGGAAACCAGCCCTCCTCAGGTTCAGGTTCAGGTTTTAGTCCTCCTCTCTGATGCTTTTTAACACCCGTCCTCCCGGACGGTGGTTCTGCCCTCCATGTGACCCCGGATCCGGAGAGAGGCCTTCAGAAACGTGCTGACTCGCTGGTTTGCGGCTCTTTTCAGTGGTTTTCGTGCATCAAACAGGGCTGACTCAGCTCCTCAGCTCAACACCTCAGTGTTTTTGGAAGCTCAGAGAATGAAGGTCTGAATGGATTTCTGGTAAAGCTGCTGAGCTGAAAAGGTTATGAGTGGCAAATAAGGCAAATGTTAGTGGACTGGACTGACTGATGACTTCTTTTCTCTTTTATTTCTGTTTTTTTAATGATCTTTGATTTTAACTCGGTAAATATTGAAGCTCCAGAGTGCCGAGTCGAGCCGGACTCAGAGACTTGCTGGTTTCAGCGGAGCAGGTTTGACGTCCTCTCTCTCCCTGAGTTGTTGTCCTTCCCTTACACCAGCTCAGATCATTTGGAACTGGTTTCCAGAACCTGACGACGACTTCTCTTGTCTGTCTTCACACTTTCTTCTCACCTTGGTTTAATGATTGCTGCTACACGCGGTTTTGCCCATCAAGCGATCAATAAAGGCTCCGGTTCCTCCGGACTGAAGACACCCATCTGTTCTGCTGGAGATGAGAGGCGTCCTTCATTCAACACCATCTAATCCTCCTTCACAAACTCTTTACCATCTGCTCAGTCCCGTTACCCCTCACAGTCAGTAAATATAAACTGTTCTTTAGGGTGAGAAGAGACTTATGATGAACATTAATCCTTACAGTTATCTTAACAACATTAAATCGTGTGACTCATCAGGAAACCCCACCAGGAGATCTTCTCGTCTGCTGGAATCAATGTGTTGAAGATGCTGCTTTGAAGAGAAATAGTCTCTGTTGGGATCTTTTCTCTTAAACACAAATTGATGTTCATTCACATTTACATTCTGTTTACCTTAAATATGGGAAAGAACATTTTATTAAACGCTAAATGACAAAAAAAAAAAAAAAAACAACTTTATCTAAGCCCAACAGAGGACATATCTCGCTCTAAATTGCTGGTTTCCAAGTTCGATTAGCATTGTGTCCTCCATCGGTGTGTTAGCATTAGCGCTCGCTTCCCCTATACGAGGTTTAGTTTTTAGGTTTTCCCACTGAGAGGGACGAAGGATGTGTTTTACCCTGAGGTGTGAACGTGGCCTCAGACCGCAGCGCCGCTGCATTCCCGCCTCCTCGGTGTGTGTCGCTGCACGCTGCTGGATTGCGTTGTTGTGTGTTATCGACTGAGTTTCTGCCGTCAGACTGTAATTAGACAGCAGATAATTATTTTTTTTTTAAGCTGATGAGAAGATGCAGAGGCTCCAGCAGGGCGGCACTGACAGGACTGTTTCTACTGCACAGACTCAACCTAATGAGCAACACACACACACACACCTGACGTGTGTGTGTGTGTGTGTGTGTGTGTGTGTGTGTGTGTGTGTGTGTGTGTGTGTGTGTGTGTGCACTAGTGTAAGGCACTGTTGTGTTGTTCTCTGTGGGTATGGATGCAATTCAATTAAAAATCCAATACGGCCCTTGGTATAGATAATAATGTGTGTAGTTTTGTTGTTCTGTGTGTGTGTGTGTGTGTGTGTGTGTGTGTGAGTGTGTGTGGAGTTGCTCTCGTTTATAAGGTGCTAATGGCGCTGCCGGGGACTTGTTTGTGTGCTGAAGCGCTCAGGGCCTGTCAGAGAGACGGTAGATCCACAGGAGGAAAGCAGGACCCAGCAGAGCCTCAGACCTCAGCCTGGTGGAAACATGGAGGAGCAGAGCGGCCATTAGTTACTGCTGAAACACCTCACACACACCGGGACGGCTGTCAAACACACGTCTGAACTGGGAGCAGCTGGGCATTTGGGGAGATGGGGATCAAACCGACAACCTGAGGACAGTGAGGGGAAGCCCTCTCCGCCAGCCGAGCCTCTGGAGCTCCAGGCTGCAGCAGGTCGACTCTCAGATGTTACTCAGGTTCCACCGAACGGAGATCCTCTGACAGACCATCGCTTCGAACAGTTCAGGTTATATCTTGCACCTAAAAGTTTCATTAAAAGAGGCTTGATATTGAGATATTTTCTGTAGAAATGGTTTGGTTTTGAAAAATCTCAACCTTTTTACCCCGTCGACTCTGCACCACAATGGAGAAAACCTTCAGGTTTGAATTCTCTGACTCTACTTGACTGGAGACGGATCAGGGCTGCATCCTGAGATGAAGGGAGTCTCACGGCCCTGACGGTGGATAAATCAGCCTCGAGCGGCACTCAGAGCAGTCAGAAGCAGGAAAACCTGGACTTGACCTCTCGTCGCTGTGAGGTTAGAGTTCAGGAGAATGAATGCAGGTGATTACAGCCGGACTGACGGTGTTGGCACAGTGACCCCGTCGCCTCCTCGTTCTGAACAACGTCACGGTGAAGTGTCAGTTCTCTGCAGGGACGCGGCGCCATGGCAACGCTGGAGAGAGACTGCCCGTCTCCACAAAGGCTGTCCAGCAGCTCCGGAGCAGTGTGTGTCCAGCCAGTGGAGCTCAGTGTGTGGTCAGGGGCCTGAATCTCACAGACGTTTCACACAAATGAGAAAAAGATGAGCATGACAGAGCTGTCATCCGCCGCTGTCTGGCTTCGCTCAGAGCTTCTCCATCAGCAGCCTGCAGCCTCCTCCTTCAGTCTGGGGACCGGTCCAAGAAAAACTGTTGGCTGTTTGTTTGCTTGTAATTAGAAATGTTGCGTTTGATGAGTCACATTTGGAGACGTTTGCGTGCAGTGACTACAGCGACTCCGAGAGAGAGGAGCATCATGGGGTTTCATGATTGTATTGTGTTGAGTTCTGCTGGTACGGCCCGTGAAGGCTGAGTGAAGACAGCAATGACTTCTTGTTTGTGGAACCTGAAACTGGCCCTGTATGTAGAGCGAGACGCTGAAAGACGCTCAGAGCAGGAGGTCGGCCAGCAGCCTGAACCTGCAGCAGCTTCACTACGAAACGGTCTCCAGGGTCCTGAAGCAGCTGGAAGTGGAGGAGCTGGTTCCGTGACAGGAGCCTGACGAGCTCTGCCTCCTGCTCTACACCAACCTGTGATAACTGCAATGGCCACTCAGCAGCACAATACAGGGATTTCTTTAAGATATCTTACTTTTTCTTTACCAAAGAGAAAACCTAACGAGCCATTTGTCACAGGAATAGAATGTGTGAAATCAGAACAGAGACCAAGATAATGAAGTCGGCTCTCTGCGGTTTGCTGCTTCCCTGAACCTTTTCATGCAGCCTAATCAGGTTATTATCTGCTCGTCTTGGGCTGGATCAGTGAAACGGTGTTAAACGGAGCCGCGGCGTCTCTTCAGAGGTAATAACCTGCGCCGTGTCGGCGCTCACACTGCCGGAGTGTTTCCTCCACTTCCTCCTGCTCCGGCAGATGTATTGTGTCCCGGCCATCCTCCCCTCCGGAGCGGAGCACCGATCGCTCTCCGCCACGCTCGGCGGAGCCGCTGCTCGCCGCCACACACATTCTGTATTATTTCACCCTGCAGCAGTAATTTGGGCCTGCTTCGTCCTGTCCGCACACCCAGATGAAATGTGTGTCTAACGCCCCTCTGCAGTGTGTGGTGTGTGTGTGGGTCTGGATATGAATAACCCATGAGGCGGAACCCCTGACACACACACACACACTCCTCCAGAAGTCAATCCCTGTAACGGGGCCAAGCTCTAATAGCCTCCCATCGATCCGTGAGAGCCGATGAGAGCGCCTCTGAACACTTGTTCCTACCTGCCGCCTTAACACCTCCCCTGGCTCTGGTAGCTGGAACCCAACACCGCAGTGTGAAGGACACCTGCTCACACACACACACACACACACACACACACACACGGGGGAGTGGAGGTGGAGGACGCCCCGGGGAGGATGGGATGACAGTCTGCTTCTCAGAGAAAGAAGGGTTTGTGTTCCGGGCGGCTCTGCTGCAGCTGCTTGGAAAACAATGGAGCGAAGCTCGGCGTTCCTGATGGACTCGGATTCAGCAGCGGGATCGCCGCAGCCGGAGGGCAACGGCCCGGATGAGAGGGAATTCATAACAACTTCATCAAAAGTCTGTTTAAAAAAAACTATCTACAGATACATATCTCACTTTAAAAGGAATTTTTGATCTGAATTATATGAAGGCGCTTTTCTTTTCTTGAAGTTGGTTTTCCATTTGTTCGCTGCTCCGCTCAGCGACCGCTAAATCCACCTGGAGAGGAAGAGACTGCAACGAAACCCGAGAACAGAAGGGATCGGGACAGAACCCTGGGCAGGAGAACCTTCAGCTCCGTACCAGCGGAAGATGGGAAACTTCAGCTGGGTTCTGTTTTCTGCTCATATTTGGACCGAGACGGCACCGATACCCGGTACCTGGGAATCGGTACCGGTGCTCAGCGGTACCAGTTTTCGGTACTTTTGCGTGTTTATCCAGTAACAAACGCTCATTTGTTGCTGACTGCAGACACAGAGTTGCTAACAGAAGCTAGCATGCTAACGGTGCTGAATACAGGAGTTGTAGCCGTAGATCCGAGGCCGGTCGCTCCTCAGCCTTGAGATAACTCTTGTTCTTAACCAGGAGCTTCCTCAGATTAGAAGCACTCCCGCTGCAGCGAGCGTAATCTGTGTCACATTTTGAAAAGTGAAGCTGTGCTTTCGAGTGATTTCTAGTTATGCTTGCTTCGTTGACATGCTCGCTAGAATGCGAACTCTCCGCTGAAATCCATTCACTGTTTAGTTTGAAATCAGTGTTTCACTCACATGATGCTTTTACTGCTAACTTGAACATTTTCATCAGAAAACAGAGATTTGATAAGGAGCTGTGAAACAGTAACTGAGAGGTGGAGAACAGAGTCTCAGCTCCACAAACTGAGGCTGAGGCGGACTGAAGGGACTGACAGCGGACTGCAGACTCCACCCCGACGCCCGGTGCCAGTGAGCGTTAGCATGAGGTGAAATAAGGTCTGGATTAGCAGACGGGACCTTGACTGACCCGCCGAGCGTTCTATCACGGCGCTGGATACTCAGACCTGCAGCGGGAAAAATGTATTCCAGCAAATCAGACTCCCCAGATACACTTTACAGTTTGTTCCACTTTAATTCTGTTTTGACTCCGACCGCAGCGGAGCTCCGCATGTTGTCTTTCCCCGAGGCCCGCCGCTGCTCGGCGGCGGCGTAAGTCAATATTGGCTCAGTCTCGGCGAAGCCGCTGGACTCGGCTCAGAAAAATCCCAGCGCTGCAGTGTGGGAGTGAAATGTGGCAGCAGGGCGAGAAATCTCCCTAAAAGCACCGCGAAAGTGAGAGGGAAGAGCTGAGAGCGGCACAACACACACTCTCACACACACACATCCTGACCTGAGGGCACCCACACACTCAGCAACAGCCCGTCCTCCGGGCGACCGGGGGCAGACCTCGTCGGGGTTGCGTCTGTTTGTCCGGCACTTTGTCGACCTTTCACCTTCACAGCAGGGAGCGAAACACTCAGCTTCCCTGCTGCTGGACAGATTTATAACTGTCAGCAGAGCTAGCTAGCAGGTTAGCAGCCTCGCGTCGTTCTGGGCGGACGTCGTCCTCGCAGCGACGCGTCTCGCCGTCCCCCGAGCTGCAGCTCCGGTTGGCAGTGTTGGGACGTTTCCCCGGCCGGCCCGTCGTCTCCAGCTCTGTCTCTCAGCTGAATTCTCGCCTCCCTCTTCCTCCCGTCAGATCTGTGGCGTGCGCTGTGCCAGGCGCCAGCCTGTTTTTACGCTGATAGCTGTGTGTGATTATCTGTCAGAGCCGCCGCCAGAAGCAGATCGCCGCCTGGCCGCGATGCGCCGGAGCTGGCAGCGGCTCGCCGCAAATCTGAAGGCAGGAGCCGCTTTTTGTCTCATTTCATGATCTTTTCTTCCAAAGTGTGACGGTGAAGAACAGTGTCTGTTAGAAATGATGAACTCAGACTCAGTCGAGTCTAAATTCACAGAAATCACACTTCTAGCGCTTCCTTTGCCTTGATCAGAACTGTAACTCACCTTCCAGTTTCATTAAAGAGTGATTTGAGTAAGTATCAAATGTAACTATGCATAATAAGTCTACTCACACCTAATACCTGTGCTGAGTGTAAATTTATTCACTGTAAATGAAAGAAAAATAAATATTAGACTTTTGTTCTAATTTTAGACAAAACTTGATTTCGTTTGAAGCAAAGGAAAAAGACAGACGTCCTCACTTCATTTCCCAGAGACGTTCTGGCTCGTTCAGCAGTTCTCCTCCCTTCGGGGATCAGATTGGATTTTGTGTTTTTGTGATTTGTTTTCCCACTTTGGGATTTCAGTGAAGCTGAAGTCATCTGTCCCCTCGTCTCTTTACCAGGTGTGTCTTTTAGGAAGTCAACACTAATTTCCACTCCATTTTGTAGTTCTCTGCGTTTTGTGGTGGTTTGCTTTCCGAGGCCGCTTCAGAAAATGCTTCATTTTGGGGGGTTTTTTTTCAGAAAAGTTTCACGTTTAAACATTAACGTTTTCAAAACATCCAATGAATAAAAATTGATCTGAATATAAGTCATGCTTCTTTTTTTTTCTTAACTCCCCCAAACACATTGCTCCCAGTGTTATTATGAGCGTACAGCGAGGAAGAGGCAGGTGATGAAGCCCGCTACACGTTGCTAACACCTCACTCAAAGGCTTCAAAATGCCGCATTTCAAATTGAAATACTGGACAGTTAGCAATGATAGCTTTAGCAAAAACTGTACTGAATTCAGCACACTCTAAAAGGAGATGATACATTTGCTCTGATTTGAGCAGAGATGTTGTTGTTGGAAGAGGCATGTTCTCCTCTGGCCCCCCATGACTCCTATTAGCAGACTTTTCTGCAAACCTTACTTGATGCGATCTTATCTGAATCTCTTCTTTTGCTCATTTTCCCTATTCAGCATGCTTCATGCAGGATCTTAGTAAATCAGGTGTGTGTGCATCCATCACTGGCTTCTGACAGTCCTCTCTATTGCTGGGTTCCTTCAGAAACTTCGTGTTTTTTTATGCTTATTATCTAAAAAGCCGCTCAGTGTCAGGGCACCGCTAAAGAAGAGGAGCTCAGTCCCATTGTACCATTTATACAGTCTTAAATATTCACACCGCTCTGATCAAAAGACAATTTTGGGTGACAGTACACTGACTAATTGGAAGCTAAAGTCTGTTGTCCCCTTTAACCGCTCATCCTGCTTTCAAGTGTTGCTGCCGAATAACAAGAAAGTCTTTCTTCTTTTATTTGATGAAACTCATTTTCAAAAGGCCGTTGTTACTTTATGAACGGCTGCCTCTTGACTTCATTGATGAAATTAATGCAGCAGGCATCAAAAGAAGTGTGTGTGTGTGTGTGTGTGTGTGTGTGTGTGTGTGTGTGTGTGTGTGTGTGTGTGTGTGTGTGTGAGACACACCAGAAAACAGGAGCTTCACCTCATCATGTCACAAGCGGCTGGAATGAGCATTTTGTGCCTTGTTTCCAGGTTCAGAACACCTCCAGACTGTCACCCATGTCCTCATTTCTTCCTCATTACTTTGTTTTTTCTGGCATGATGAACGTACCGTTGGCCTGATTTACTTAGATCAGGCATAAAGTGTGCTAAATCGCATCCTTACACGAATAGATTTCATGTTCAGTGTGTAACCGGGGGGTGATCTACTGAGAATAGCAGCAGGACTGTCAGCAGGAGGACCTGGAACTGCTGCTTTGTCTTCATTTGCTTGTGTTCTCCAGGTTTATCAATAGGGAGCAGACGGGCCCTTTGTTGACGAGTTTAACCCAATAACACTACTGATCTGCTCAGGAAGGGAGCAGTAGGCGTGTCAGATGGTTGGAAAGAGGACGAAAGTGCAAATCCAGATTTTTTTCAGAGGTGAATGAAACACAAAACACAATATTAAACCAAACAATACAGTTTCTTAGTGTGGTGTCGCTCAAAAAGAAATTCATTAATACATTCTTAATTTGGCATATTATGGGCTATTTAAACCCCCGTCCCTCCTGTCTCGATGCCTGGCTGCCGTCCTGTCCTGTCCTGTCCATTCGTCTGTGTTTCCCCAGTGTTTCCTGCTGTTTGGACTCATCCCTGGTTTCGTGGATTATTCTTCTGTTTTCTCACTCAGGACACCTTCACTTTCGGTCCAAACATGTTTCTTGTGTTCTCTAAGACTGCTTTTCTGCTCAAGGTCAAACTGGTGAAATGAGCAGTTCCTCTGTGAAGGAATTGGTTGATTGACAGATATATTCTCTCATTAAGGATCCATCACTTGTGCCGCTCAGTCAGTAGATCCCATCCATCCACTGCCCAAAAGCTCCAGACAGTCCGGTGGTGTCTTGAGTCTGTCTGCAAACTGCAGTCGAATTCTAGAGAAGAAGAACACAAACAGCTGACAGAGCGGAGGAACAACACGCTTCCTAGAAATAGAGTGAAGAGAACGACACGAGTTTCTAAATAAATACTAAATAGTGGAGTTCAGATACTCGAGTAAATGTCTTGTGGGACTGTCCACTGTCTGCACAGCTGATGGAAACGACTGACAGCAGCAGTGGAGACAGAACCCACTCCAACTCACCTTCACTCTCTGGTCCTGCAGGTCAGCGACCGTCTGGATCGGTACTGCTGCGGCTTCACGCCCGACCCGGCAGAACTCTGCGTGGAGAACCTGCTGCACGCCAAGTGTGGCAGCAGCAAGGACCTGCTGCTGGTTCACATCCTGGTATGTCTCAATAACTGGAAATGAGCCGAAGATCCAAAGAGCCGTTTTCTCTCGGGTCGTTTCAGTGTTAGCCACTGTTGTTACTATTCATCTGAACTCCTGTTTACTGGTGTCGGGCCTTATTTACTCAATTTTGAAAACAATGTCTGTTTCCACAGAGCAGTTTTGTTTTTATGGAAGATAAACCCATTTAAAAACCAGATTTCAGCAAGTTAAGAACACTTGTTTGAAGAAAACTTTTCTGTGGCAGATTTTTTCCACGAATACCAACCTTCAGCTCTTTACTGACACCAGGAAACGATACAAGTTGAATAAATGTTGTTAGGGTTGAATTCTTACTCCATACACAAACAGCATGTGAAAGCTGTAGAGTTGCTGTGAACCACCTGTTGAACCACCGACCGGATTCTGGTGTCAATATCAGCACATCCTCTTAATGTTTTCGTTCTTTTTGATACAAAGCGTCCCAACCTGCTCATCCATTCACTCAGTAAACCTTTCCCTCCTCTTCTGAGCCAGCAGGGTTTTCTCTTCTGTATCTGCAGTCATTTGCCCGATGATTCATGAATTATGGTTTGTCAGGACGCCCGTTCTGCCGATCAGCGCTGATACAGTGAAACAGTCTCTTCTTTCTGTCCTGCTAGTTCGAGTTCCCGTTTCATACCAGAAGTTGAATTGAACCAGCTGTAGTGAGGAGCGTTCCATTAAAGCTCCTCCTGCATCCACACAGCTGACGCCTCGTATCAGTTCACACTGTGACTGTGTTACAGTCAAACTTTGAAAATGCGTCGCCTTTGCAGGTGACAGTGAAAATCAAAATTCAGCGAGTCGGTTCATCTTGAAACTCATGTCTACAGATTATTCCCCCGAAACCGATGATGGGTTTGGCTGTTTTTCCTCCACACGGCTGATTGGTGATCAGTGCTTTAAAAATCCAATAGTATCAAACACAAGACGTCCACAGCAGAGTCAGTTTTTCACCTTTTGCCCTTCTTCTGGCTCAGCATTTCTCTCCAACGTGTTTTACCTTGAACCCTCCCAGAGAGCGGTTGTTGACCCCCCGACTTCCGACCTCTGTTCCTACCAGACTCACCAGTGAAACCAGACACTGGAGGACTCGCCTCACTCCTCCAACACAGGAACGCAGGAAGCTTTGAAATGAAAAGATAAAATAAAGAAATAGATCCCAGCTCCGGGGGCAGTCTCGGTACAGACCTGGTATTTTAAGTTATTATAGATCATATTTGATGAATTGTAAAAATATTTTTGTAAAATTATGCTTCTTGCAAAATTCTTGAAAAATGGCTTTCCCCGGCTGGGGGCAGGATGATCATTCCAGAGTATTTTTTATGTCATTATTGTATTTTGCACATAATGCGATTAATCAAAGAAAAATTAATCGATTAGTCGTGATTAAGAAATGTAACATTTGCCCAGCATTAATTTTATTATTTACTGAGTGAAATAGGTAAGATTGTTTTCCCTTTTTTATGGGTGTGTATTTTGTAAATGTTTTGACATCAACAAGTAAATAACAGACTCGTTAGGATTTAATGATCCAGAGTTTCTCTTTGCCCTGATTTTTCTCACTCGTCTCTTTAGGATTATTTATCTCAGTCCAGTCAGTCTGCAGGTAGATGCACTGTGATGACCTGTTCCGTGTGTGTGTGTGTGTGTGTGTGTGTGTGTCCAGGTGAGGACGGCGGACCCCTCCAGGCTGGTGTTCATAGACAACGCCGGCAGACCGCAGCAGTCCGCCGACAACCTCAACTTCAGGCTGATCGAGGGCATCGACGAGTGAGTCCAACGCCGGATCAGTTTTTAAAGAGACAAACGGAAACACAGCTTCATTCAGCAGCTCAGGAGCCCAGCGGCGCTCTCAGTGAGAGGAAACACTCACACAGAGACACAGTGTCTCCACAGTCAGAAGCTTTAGAGTCAGCTCGCTGGGATTTTCCTGTCTGATGAGAGGAGCGAGCGCTCTGTGAACCGCCGCTCGATACGTCGAGTGAAGCGGGTCGGACGGAGCGTCCCCTCTGTCTGCCACTTACAATTACTGAGCCGCTCCGTCTGACACAGAAACAAGAGTCTTAAATGTCTTAATCCAGAAGATGAAAGACGGAGAAAACAGACTGTTGAGTCTTCAGAATATTTCTCAAGGCTGAATAATGTGGAAATAAATGATGAGAACACAGGTGCTGCTGACCTGCTTCTCAGATCACACCTAAAGTCTTTATCACATTTAGATTACACACACACACACACACTCATTAACATGTGAACACGATGCCGTTAGCATGCTAAGCTAACAGAGTGGGCGGTGAAAGTCAAATTTTTCTGAAACGAAAGTGCAGCAACGAGTCACTTGACCGGCTGTCCTGCCAAATGACCTTTTTTATCTTTCACTTCAGTTTAGTTTCCTTGAGTTCAGTCCTGAAGCAGAACCAGGACTTTTACAGGAAGATATTGAGATAATCTCATTTTCTGCCTCCGACAAAGAGAAGAATCCTGTGAGGACGTGGGTCGGGTTGTCCGGTCCGTTGTCGTGTCTCTTTAACCCCCCGTCCGTTCCTCCTCCAGGTTCCCGGAGACAGCAGCGTCGGTGCTGCGCTCCGGCTGTCTGGAGAGGCTTCTCCTGCGCTCCCTGTACACCGACCGGGAGTTCTGGGAGAGCCGGGGCGGCGCCGCCGGCCTCCGGCCTCTGGTCCGCACGGTGCAGCAGCGAGGGGACGTCCTCCTCCGGCACATCCAGGACCGGAAGCTCCGCCTCCGCAGCGACCTCTGAACCGGCGGGCCGCCGTCTCCTCAGTGATCAGATGAATCGTTCATCTCAATCAGAGACTGAGGGAACAGGAAGCTGCAGACGCGGGACGAGCCTGACCAACCTCCGGTCTGATACCAAGACTCATCGCCATGGCGACCGTTACGAAACCGTTCCAGAAAAGACATTTGACTCTGGTTATCCAACAGCAATGATTTCAGGTGAAGCCGGAGAACTCTGGTTGTATTTCGGGTGTCCGTTTCCATGACAACGGTGCTTGGAGCCTCTGAAACGGCTCCTGCTGTAGGTAACAGTTCTGCAGCTCGTCACTGATGAGCTCTGGACGTCGACGGATATCCAGCAATGTAACGCCCTCCTTTGAAAACAGAAGGAAGTGTTTCCCCGGTGTGAACACAGAGCGCTCCAGCGGCTCTCCGGAACATTTCAGTGTCACATTTTCCACAGCGTCTTCAAATCCGGCCTGAACTTTAATGATCTGAGATTAATTAATCCTGTTAGCCCTGAACTGACCAATAAAGAGTTAATAACGCCGTCGTTTCACGCTGGTGCTGAAATATTTCAGGTGTCCTATAAGGCTTTATTGTTGGTGCTTGCTGTTTTTTCAAATGATAATGCTGACCCTAGTTTGGGTTCATAGGTCTGATTCATTAAATTTCCTGCTCGGGCACATAAATGGCAGTTTCAGTTTGAGAATATTTTGTGTTATCAACAGAGAATCTAACATTCAGACAAATGAAATGAAGGTTTATGTGTTTATTGCTGTTTCTGCTGGAAACTGAAAAAATCAAGAATATTTTGTATCTCTCATTTCAGGCAGTAAAACCTATGACGATTCATTTCACACAGATTTTGATCCTTTATTTCTTGAAACTTGGATGATTGAGGCTCGCAGACGATGAAAACCTGAAACTGACCGTCGCCTAGAATGTAATTATTACATGGGATCAATAAACCAGGATATTTTTAGCTGAAATGTCAGCTTCCTGTCATTATGTTCATTTCTCTGCACTCATTACAGAATATTGCCCGGGGTTTGGGTCCCGGGGTGGGAAGGGGGGGCAGGTGCTCCAGAGTCCCAGTGAGGCTCAGCATGTTCTCACCATGTAAAGTTGGCTTCTGCACTTCAGAGCTTCTCCAGATGTGTGAATGCAGCTGTGGATGTCAGCAGAAGCACAACCGGGCGCGGCTCCGTCCGACTGACGCTAACTGAAATTCCCGCCGGCCCTCAAAGCCTGATTGAAGGAGACGGACTGGCGGCGCTCCGTATGAAGTCCCTCACAGCGCCGTGTCCATCCAGACGCTCGTCGCTCCCAACAACATCCTGTTTTTTACGCCTCCTGTTATGTCTGTCCCCTTCATCCCAACAAGACGAGAGATGGTTCAGTGAAAGGAACGACATTTCTCTTCTGCTTTAATCATTTATTGGCGCTGGCGGCAGATCGCTGATTGATTTGGACGTCTGTTTTTAGGAGATAAGTTTTTAATGGAGGGGATTAAAGATGTCTGCCGGCAGCTGGAGCCCGTCCCGGGACTCTTCTGAGGAGCTGCAGCCCGCTAAACAGAAGTATATAATGCTGTTTTGAAGCGTGTTTTCAAAGCGCCTGGTCTGGTATTGTTGGGATGAGCAGCGGCGGCGGCGGTGGCGGCAGCTCACAGAGAAAGGAAGTGGAATTGGACGAGAATCAAGTGTCAGAAGAGAAAGAAGGAAGGAGGCTTTGCTGCCTGAGCGGCGTCTTTCTGCGCTTTAAAGCACAGATCGTATCACTTGAAGCCGCTTCACGGTTTCCCCGCTCCGATTAGAATTCCTCTGGTATTGGCGGCGGCTGGATTAATGACATTTTTCGCGGCTGCACGCCGCTCTCATCACCGGATAAATGGCTGTAATGAGAAACGCTTCAGATCTGCGATCCTCTCTTCATCCTCACTCCGTCTCTTTCTCCTCTACAGTCAAACCGCCGGCTGGTGTTAGATTTAGCTATTTTGAGATAATCTTTTTTAATTAAACCCATCTGAACATGAAGATGAGCCTTCGGAGCTGAAACACTGCAGGTCCAAACAGCAGATTATCCAGAGGAGTGAAGGAAGTTTCACAGCCGCACGTTCAGCCGAGATGTAAAATTTATTAGACTCGTTGTCTTCACAGAGGATAGTTTGAATTTAACAGACTTTTTCCTTTCAGCTTAAATGATTTGGCAAATTACGTGTTTCTGATTTTACTAAGAATATTGAAAAGAAAAAAGTGCAGATGGTGATAGAACCCTTCCTTCCTCTCCGGCTGACTCCAGGGTCGGAGTGTGTGTCGTCTTCATAATTCAGACACATCGCTGTGAATCCATTACAGGAATGTATTTCTGTATTTTATACACATGTGTGTATTTTTCTGAGTGTGTGTAAGCGTGAGAGAGCAGGAGACACAGATGACAGGCGTGAAGCGTCCATCGCGGCGCGGCGGGCTGAAGGTCATCATCCGGTGAAGCGTGGAAACGCCGCAGGCCTGCTGCTCTCTGGGAGGAGCCGCAGCCTCGCTCTTCTCCAAACACTCCGACGCTGCTAACCGAGTTCGTGCACGTGTGACGTGTTTGGTGTGTGTGATGAGGGTGAATGTTCAGGTCTCTCTGCAGAGGTCAGTCAGACCCTTTTAGAGCCGTCCTACTCTGGCGGCGGATTAGGAACAAATGCACAGTTAAAAACTTTGTCACGCAACACGAGCTTCAGGCATAGCTTACAGCCATAGACATGGCTGCTAGCATTAGCTCCCACTGTAGCAAACGGCTGGATTTCTACTGGATGCATTTTACTTGTGGCTGACGACCTGCAGCTGCAACAGAGTCAGAGATGATCAGACAGCAGCTCTATTTTCTCCACATATGGCAGCGAACGCGCCAGGGACTCAACGGCGGGCCTGTAGAGTCACATACCATCAGATGCCGGTCATATCGGCATAAATCTCCGCTTGTACCTCCTGCTGTGTGACTTCATTTTCCGCTGCGGATCTGATCCAGATCTGTAACACGACCAGTGTGAAATGGTTTAAACCGACAGACTCGTGTCTATTAGGCTGTCCAAACTGTGGCCTGAGGACCTGCTGAGTCCCATGGAAACTTTTTAATACACTGATTTGATTTGGATTTGAACATGGATGTATTTAACCGAACCACACAAGGTGTTGATGAGGAGGATTCTGAACGAAATGTTGACACGCTTCAGGTGAAAACTCATAACAATTGTCGAATAAATTCCTGAAAAAGAGCTGTAAATGAAGAAAATATACGTTCATAAAAACCCAGCTACAGAATTCATCATCCATAAAGGAGAGAGCCGGGCTGAAGCCTCTGAGGAGCTGCAGCGGAGGTGGAGGAACCCGGCTGTGAACCCGGCTGTGAATCCTTGGTCTCTGAACTGCAGAAGCTGGAGCTGCGTCCCGCTCTCGTCCCGCTGCTCTGCTCGCTGCAGGCCTCCGGCTGTTGACGGAGTATTTACACACTCTGACGGCGCCTCTCGGCTCATGATGATGTTTTGTGACGGAGCAGTAAATAAGAGGCGCTCCGAGCCTCGGAGACGAGGATCAGGGTGGAGGTCCAGGCCTCCAGCTCCACAACACAACCCTCCCTCTTCTCACAGCACTCGCAGCTGAAACTGTAAATCCTCCTCTTCCTAACAAGAGTCATGAAGACTCGGAGTGAAAGAAAACCGTTGACCCTGAACGCCTCGGCAGTATTTTTAGATCAGGTCACTACAACTGATCAGCCACAGCAGCAGGGAGCTGCTTTACATAAAAACGTTTAGTTTACTGCATCATCATCCTTTCAGTAAACATAAATATTGCTACTTGTGTGCCGAAGGGTCGGTCAGTGATTCCAACTAAAGAACGTTTAAATGAAATGATTCTGTCGTCATTAGTGCGCCTGAATAAAAACCTCACGGAGCTGCGGTCACACAGCCGCCGTGTGAAGCGCCGCTCTGTTGACCCTCGCACATCCACCCCCGCTGATGTGTGTATCCAGCCTGTCATTCAGTCCCTGGTCCTGCAGGAAGCCGTCCAGCCCAGATCTGCTGAAGTGAAGGCTGCCCGTGTGGTTTGGCAGAGGTCAGAGGTCACAGTGTTTGCTCTGGTGAATGGTGTGTTCATGTCAGGTGCTGTAAACCTGAAAGCTACATGCTACATGCTACATGCTACATGCTACATGCTACAGAGCTCAGGCTCACACTCCAGTGATGCTCCATGCTGAACATGACCAAAGCCTGACTGATTCACTCATTAACGGTGTGACAGGGTGAAAGACAGACGGAGCGCCTGACTCCAAAAATAAAGCCTACCCACAAGTGTCAAAAACTTACAGTATCCCAGCATGCACCAGGGGCTGCTCCAGAAAGGCTGTGAGTCCATAGACTCCAGTTCAAAATGAAACGTTAATAAAACTGATCGGCTGTGTTTCTGCAGCTCAGAGTGTTTTTTTTTCTCATGTCCGGACGAGAGATCAGGTGGTCCATCTGAAAACAGGTTTTCATAATGAGGGGGCGTGGCTACTTGATTGACAGGTCTGCTCTGGATGATTCACAGATCCTTCCAGCAGGTTTACATTGAGGAGCCGACATTAGAATGACGTTCTCCTGGGTGTGTTCGGTCCCACAGGGACTCGGTTTGTTGATTCGTTTTAATTAGCTGTCGGCTCACTGTAACCATGAATGGATGAACTGTTCTCTAGACCCTCCAAAGATTCTGTTATCCAGAGTTATTATCCGTCTGTAAGTACAGTTTTGCATTCATATGTGGTTTTAGCAGTAAATATGTGGAGTCTTTCCCTGAACTTGGTCTTTTTTTCTGAGAAGTTGTGTCCTGAACATGAGTTTTAACCAACTTTAAGCTAGCAAGATGTTTTGATGGCTCTCGTCGGGTTCTGCCTCAGTTTTGGAGCCAGGTTGCTTCGTCCCTCCTTCATACAGTCAGTGGTTCTGCAGACCGTCCTCCACCCCCACGGCTGTGGCGGGACTGTCCCGCAGTGTCTGTTCTGAAGGCCGTGTGCTGCTTCTGCCCCGCTAACAGCAGCTAGCGTCAGGTGTCATGGCTCCGTCTGGAGCCTTAATGGATCTCTCTCCTCACACACTTCTACATCCTTCCTTCGAACTTCATTCTTGTGTGAAACAATCAGTTTTCTTAGTTTGGTATCAGCTGATTGGATTCTACCCTACAGTGTCTTTCTACATCAGAACATTCATGCAATCAGACGTCAGAAGCTCTACAGTTATCTGAACGAGAAACAATCAGCTCTACACAATCCAGCAGACGAAGCCCCGCAGTCTCTGTTAACCTGGAAACAGCAGGAGTCCACGACAGCCTGACGTCCCACTGTTTCTTCCCGTCTGCAGAGAGACGACGCCAAGTGTTTTCAAAAATTTGCATTTCAATTCTTGTAAACAAATCCTGAAAATGCTTCTATGGTTTTGCGTTTCAGCTGGAAAACAGTTTCAGTCTGTTTCAGGATGATTTCTCCAAAACGTTCCTCCGGTTATATGAACTCGTTTGGCCCCTGGATTCAGTTTGGATATTTTCATTCATTCATGTTAAACTGTTGATAAAAATGCTTCATTCTGAAATGAGTCGTTCAAACAGACTTGTTAATCAGAAGGAATATTTCCACTTTTCATTTAATTTATGCTTCATTTCCAACATCTGAACAATCAAAGAGGAGAAAGAAAGAACGACGGAACATCCAGTGACCAGATCTACTGGATCTGTGCCTTGGATCATTGACAGTTTTCACTGCAGGTTTCCCAGCTGACAGCGGAGGAGGAGGCTCTGCAGAAAGATCCGGGCCTCCCAGGACCACCAGGAGGGCCTGGCAGAGCGGGCTGGAGAATCAGGACCTCAGGGCTCTGGAGGAGCAGGGAGAGATGGAGGGCAGGCAGCAGAGGCTGACAGGTTTAATGAGCGCCTCAGATTCTCCTCCTCTTCACATCCTGCTTTCATTCCAAACATGGAATAAAATCCTTCATATCAACGGATCAGACTGTCTGAGCATCAGAGTGATTTCATTAGTTTATTAGTGATGGGTCATTCTTCTAAATTCTGTTCTCATGTCTTCTTGCTCTTCATCTGGAAACACAGCGAGTGCCGACGGGTTGGCTCGGTGTCGGAGTGTTTTCTGTCTTTCTCTAACAGCTCGTTAAAGAGCCGTGAGCTGCTGCTGCACCGGGGCAGAGACCTCAGTCCTGACCGGCCTCAGTAACGAGGACCAGCTGTGGAGCCAGGCGACGAACAGCTGGCTGTCAGACTGCCGCCCTGATCCTGGGTCTGCAGCAGAGGGGAGCAAGGCACGAGTCTGACACGCCCACTTTCTACCATATATGGTCGACGCAAAGTAGCTCCTGAATATTCTGCCTGCTGATCAATGAACCTTCAGGATCTTAAAGTCTGATTAATGATGAAATGAAATCTATGAGATGAACCTGGTTCAATCCTCCACCTGCTCTGCTTCTCCTGAGTCCAAACGCTCCGTCCTCCAGGGTTAAAGCTGGCGCAGCGATGCCTCGTTCTCACGTCACGAAGTTTATAAAAAACCCAACGCTGTTATCCAGGCTCCGTTTTGAGTGTAAGTGACATTTATCAACCCATCAGCAGGTGAAAACTGAAGCCAAAGCAGAAGTGCAGAACAGCTGTAATACCAGGGAAGTTCCCACAGGGGGCGATGATCCTGGTTTCAAAAGGAGCCCGGGTCTCATTGGAATCCATTGAAAAATGATGAATTAGTCCGGTTTCAGAACATGTTCTGGTCTCCATCACTAGTTTCAAATACTGGGAACTACTTCTTCTTTTGAAATCACTACGCCCAGACGCCATGTTTAGTAAGTAGTTCCGGCTTAGCAATCTTCGCATAAACAACTCAATCTCGTAATTTTGCATTAATATTTGACAGCGTAGTGAATGTGCGGATTATAACGTGTCCACCAAAGTGTTTGGGGGTTGTTGGATTGTGTATTTGATGAGTTTGACGAGGGGGAACAAAAATCCGGTGTGGTGTGTGTCCGGTGTGGTGTGTGTCCGGTGTGAGTGGGCTGAAATGTGTGTGTCTCAGCCTCTGTGAGGGTTGAGAATCCTGCTCTTTTTTAACCAAGTTTCTCAGGACTTCAGGAAGGAAACTCCCAGACGCAGGGAGAACATGCAAACTCCGCACAGTGTTTGAATCCATGAGCTTCTCATTGTGAGGTGAGAGAGCGAACCACTACCACATGCAGGCCTACTTTATTAATCCCAGAACAAAATCCATTACAGGTGCTTCACACAGAGTATTAAAATCAAATAATAAAGGATGAACTATTAAATTAGTAGGTCTTACTTTACATCAGGTCATTCTGAAGGTCGTTCTTCATTGTTTTCATCCCTCTGACCCTGCAGTGTTGAAACAGGCTGACTCTTCCTCATAAAACCCGATCCTGGAGGAAGCTGCAGCAGAACCTGAAGGCTCTGCAGAAGCAGCACAACACACATTGATTTATTGCACTTCTGTCACCCTGCACTTTATTTTTGGAGGGATGGGGAAAAAGAGGCGAGCAGCTCCTGCCGACCCGCTGCAGTCAGTCCTGCTTCCTGTGGATCTTCTGCTTGAGGAGCAGGAGCAGAGATTTTAAGCAGCGCATAAATGGCGGCGATGAGCCCGCTATTAGCCCAGGGAGCTCTGAAATACTGCCGCAGCGTTATGTTGAGGAATGGTCAGAGCGTCCGGGGTGGGCTCCTCCGCCACACAGTGAAATATTAAAGCCAGGAGAGGAAGTGATCGTCGCCGTGCTTCCAGTCAGGTGAAATATTCATGCGAAGCTCGCAGTTAGCCTTGGTGGTGCACAGCTGTAACATCTGGATGCTTCAGGATTTCAGCTTTTAGCCCTCGTCACTCTTTCCTGTCACACTTTCTCTTACAGAGTCGGGTTTTTAAAGAGTTAAACACGACCGTGATCTATTTAGAGAGGCTCGTTTTTCTGCATTGTTCTTCTGAGTGTGTGTGTGCGTGTGTGTGTGTGTGTCCTGGTTCTCCCGGCTCAGAGGATAAGCTGTAGAATGATGGAGTTTGCTCTAAATGAATGAACTCTGTCTCAGCCATCCATCACCCTGAAGAAGAGGCGATGCTGCTCACAGGAAGCTGCTGCCTCGTTAGCAGGAACACACACACACACACACACACACACACACACACACACACACACACACACACACACACACACACACACACACACACAGATCTCCTCCCGGCTCGGTGACCAGCTGTGCTCCACTACAGGGCTACCACTTCAAGAGAGAAACTGCCAAAACGTCCAGAGTGTTTTGAGGGTGTGTTTACTCGACGCCGGTGCTCAGATCGTTATCCTGTAGCTGCAAAACCTTGCTGAAAGGAAAGTCCAAAAGTGATGTTTTGACTGAAGGGTCCTTCAAACGGAGCTTTAGCGAAGCAGGATTAGCTGCTCAGCTGGTCCAGGGCTGCTGGTGAAGCAGAATCAACATCCTGAAGGTGAATCTGTAAATCTGAACCTTTCTACAGATTATAGCGACACAGATGGTATCAACAGAAGCCATTCATGACTATGCTGTCATAATACTGATCTGTTAAACATCTGTCCGAAACAGAATGAGAGTGTCATCCATGATTGACGGCTTCCTGATGAAGTTCATCATTTCTCTGTAAATTCAGACGTAACGCTGTCTTTATGGCTGCTCCTCACTCTGATGCTGATAAACTCTGAGGTTTCTGTGTTTCTATCATCGAGTGCCGTAGAGCCGAACTTCACCGACTCCCCGGCCGACGCAATCCCGCAAAGTCACCTTAACCTTTTTAACTCAGATCAAAGAGGAGCAGCGAACGAAATATGCAAGGCGAGACACCAGAAAGCTTTAGTCACAGTTCAAAGTGCTGCTGAGTGTGTGTGTGTGTGTGTGTGTGTGTGTGTGTGTGTGAACCCACCGTACATTGGGTATGGTGTGTGTGTGTGTGTGTGTGTGTGTGTGTGTGTGTGTGTGTGTTTGTGAGACAGTGATGAGAGCAGAGAGGGAGAGAGTCAATGGTACAGGCCTGACTTCAAACACGAACAGATTAACCTCACAGCTGCTCCTTGTTTCTGCACTGAGGCCAGTCGTCACTCCAAGATCTGTTCTCTGCAGCATCAGGCCACAAGGCTAGAGGGTATGGCGGGTACAGTGGGTACAGAGGGTACAGCGGGTACAGAGGTTACACTGGGAAAAGTGGGTACAGAGGGTACAGCTGGTACAGAGGGTACGGCGGGTACAGTGGACATGGTGGGTACAGTGGGTACAGTGGGCAAATTGGGTACGGCAGGTACAGCGGGTACAGTGGGAAAAGTGGGAACGGCGGGTACAGTGGGTATAGTGGGAAAAGTGGGTACAGAGGGTACAGCGGGTACAGAGGGTACAGTGGGTACAGAGGGTACGGCAGGTACAGTGGACATGGTGGGTACAGTGGGTACGGTGGGCAAATTGGGTATGGCGTGTACAGTGGGAAAAGTGGGTACAATGGGTACAGTGGGAAAAATGGGTACGATGGGTACAGAGGGTACAGAGAGTACAGTGGGTACGGTGGGCAAATTGGGTATGGTGGGTACAGTGGGTACGGTGGGTATGGTAGGTATGGTGGGTACGGTGGATACAGTGGGTACCGTGGGTATGGTGAGCACACTGGGTACGGTGGGTTCGGTGGGTACATTGGGTTCGGTAGGTAAAATGGATACGGTGAATACAGTGGGTACAGTGGGTACGGTGGGTAAAGTGAGTATGGGGGGTACAGTGGGTAAGGTGATACGGCAGATACGACGGCTACAGTGGGTAAGGTGGGTACAATACCCTGGAGCCATAGATAAGTGTGGAACTCCATCAGAGCTTCAGTTCACATGCATCAGTTTTGCTGGTGAGTCGCGTCTTCAGGCCCCGCCCACATGACAACGTGTTCAGATTAAAACAAACAACTTCTGTGACGTTTTGTGGGTCTGTTCACACTGAAACGCTGTTTGGCGCCACTGAAAATGTAACTTTTTGAACTTTTTTTCCGTGGAAATGGGTGAAAGCAACTTTTTAGAAGTGCTGCAACTGTGAATAGTAAAAACGTCTTCTGCACATGGACAATACGAACAGTGTTTTCCTGAAGTACCATGACGCCCAGTCCAGATTCTCCTGGTCCTGGTCCTCTCCTGGTCCTACATACCTACCCTTCTGAAACTAAAATGCATGAATCATTATGTAATGTAACTGTTGCCTAACTCTCTGGTGTTGTGGAGATTCTCGTTTATCTGTCATGATACCTCCGCCTCCTCCTCTCACAGCAGCTCTGTGTCGCTGTGTCTGAGCAGTGTGTGGTCCCGAAGTGTGTTTTCACGCCGCTCTTTGTTCTGATGCTGCTCCGGCTCGTCGCCTTTTCCCAGTCCACTCTGTAAACGCAGACTCTGCTCTGCTCGTCTCCTCAGACAGGGCCACGGTGCCTCCTCCTCCTCTGCCAGGATTAAACATTCATGCCCATAATGAGACAGTTTGAAGCCTGACCTGGACTGATCCTGGCTCCCAGGACCCGCCTCCACCCAGCCAGGATCTCCGATCATCCCGGGTCAAACGCTCCTCTTCTCTTTTCATGCAGGTGAGGAACTCCTGCCGACGATGAAAGCTGAGCTTTCACAGGAAGTTTTTTCTTTTCATCCCTGAGCTCAGAATCCAGCCGTCTCTCCTGACCTTCAGTTAAACTCCACATCGTTCTGCTAATAACGCTTCTTATTCCCGCCAGCTGTCGACTCATCAGAACGGACTGCTAGCTCTGTCCATGATGTGCAGGTGGAGGATCGGTGAGGAACATTTCCACTGTGGACCAAACATCCTGCCATCCTCACCACTCCTCTTTAAATAGATCCATCCTTCATGGCGTTTCATGTCTGTCTGCTTCCACTGCAGCTCAGAGCTGCGGTAATATGTCTTAAAGCTTCACAGCCATCAATTCTCTCTCAACGTCAACAATAATACAAACTCCAGAAGAACGAGGCGCTAAACAATCTGGTTAAACATCCTGGCACGACTGATATTTCATGAAAGGAATATCTTATTTCACATTTTCTGACAACTTCAAGTAGAAATGTTTCCGTCATTTCATAAAGATGCTTGGATTTTATGTTTTTCACATAATAAAAATATAAATTTTCACATTCACAAGACATTCATAACAAAAACATTTTGGGGATTTTCTTTGTTTTTTGTTTACCCTGCAGTTTTGACCATCTCTTTGTCCATGGCTGTCAGGACGGGACTTTGAGTTCATCCACATTAGATATGAATGATAGATATATATGATGTATTTTGTTGTCACAAAACAATTTCATTGAAAATATTTGAAAGCATAAAGTTGAAGGAGTCAGACAACTGGTGAACTGGTACGTACATTTAAAACGGTGTGAAGCGTCGCTGCGTTCTTATTCCAAGACACTTCACATTGGAGTGGTTGTTCAGTAGTTCCTCCAGTAGAGGGCAGTGTGACGCAGAAGACCAACAGTCTCACCAAATATCTCGATAGCTTCTTTTCCCCCGCCACCCAGGAGAGGGAACGTCAGGCGCCTTTCATCAACAGAGCCAACTTTTCTGTTTTCTAAGTTCTCTTTCAGTCCCTTTTACTTTGCTGAGGTACAAAAACAGTAGAAACACTGCCCCTGCAGGTGATCGGTGGTATGACTCCACTAAGCATCTGTCAGCTCCCTGTCTGATAAACCTGACTGGAGGTCAGTCCACTGAACAGACGACCGCTGCTAACTATAGCAGTACGCAAAGGGAAAAACAAACATTCAGAAAGTAGATAAACGGAGCCAACAGTCAAGTTGTTCTAGAAATAGATAGGGTAGTGTGGGCGTGGTCGTTCTTTTGACTTCCTCCAGAGTCTGCCAGCTCTCATTTTGTCGGACCTCATCCCTCTCTTCTGCATTTCTATTGGATAAACAGGACACTGATCAATTCCTTCAGTATTCAGTCGTGTAAAGATGGAGACAGAGCAGCAGATGGAAGCCTAAATGTCAGGAAGCCATTAAAATCCAAGCTACAGCTCTTCAGAAAAAATACCATCAGTATTAAAACCGTATGGAGAAGGTGAGTTTATCGAACCATGCCAGTGTGCTCTGATCTGTCACCCACATTAAACCCTGGATTTATAAATATACTCTCTTCAGGGAGGGTTTCTGGGCATGAAATGCTCAAAAAAAGAGTAAATAAAATTGTTGTTATTAGTTGTTACTGTAGGTGTTCGCTGGTGACTATGCTTTCATTTTGCTGTTTTAGCTAATAGTTGAATAGAGAATCTCTATAACTCACTACTAGAACCGCGGTTTGAATCCCTCCACACATTCTGTCTGTCTGCCTGTCGTCTAACCTCTGAGTCTGGTTCTGGACCCTGAAATGAGCGAGCCAACTTTGTTTCAACCTAATTGAATTATTCAAATAAAATGTATTAAAATGAAACATAATTCAGAAGCAGTGCAGTGGTGTTCAGCCAGGACCAGCAGGAACACAACCTTTTTAGCATTTTAGGATATTCAACTGACTGAAATTCCATTTTTTAGCAAAATTCTGCTTGAATCTATCATCCTCCATCACGTTTCCAGACGGCACTTCAACGTCAACTCGCCGCTGCTCAGGAGCCAATCAGTGAAGCTCATCTGAAAGACCCCAGAGAGAATCTCTAGAAAGCTCAGCTGTCTGTGAAGAACGTCAGAATCTGATTGGCTGACGATACTGCCACTCAGTGAGACACAACCCAACAGCAGCGTCCAGCTTGGATCCAAGGCAGCTGATGAGACCACAGTTGACCCCTGACCCCAGCCGAGGGACAGAGCTGCGATGTGTTTATCAGGCAAGGAACCATATTTGGCTCCATGTTTCTCAGAGAAGGGGCAGAATTCCAGAACTGCATCCAGACGATCAGCAGCAGAGCTGCTTGAGGCTTCTGACCAATCACCAGCCAGCTGGAGTCTCCAACTTTTTAGATTCGCCATAAATGAAGAAATTGGGTTTTCTGCCCCCTGCTGATCCAAATCACAGTCCTAGTGTCAAAAGAAACCACAGTGACTGAGTGAAACTCAGTATGATAGTGAGTAGTTTGACTACATTGACAGAAGTGTAGTTTGTTTGGGATTTCTACAATGTCATGAAAGTGTAAAGGAATGGAGACCACATATTCAGGTAAATCTGGTGCCGGCCTTTAGCACCCGTTAATAGACATACATCCAATACGTAGAGGAAGTCAAGCCTAGTGTATTATTTTTCACCAATAACAACTAAAACATAGGAAAACAGCACTTAGTATGGATGTTTCAGCCAGAATATATAAATTTAAACAGTATTCCAGTGAAAAATGTAGCCCTTTTGTATAGATTTTATAACCAATTCTAAACAAATATGAGATTTCGGTCCACTTTATGACCTTCTGACCATTTTTTCACACTTCTATGACAAAGTTAAATATATATGTGCTGAACATATGGGTTATTCCAGACTTGGGGGGCACTGTGGCATCTGACTTCTGAGAAACTGAACATTAGCTTTGCATAATTTCCTTTTTACAATAATATGCATTTTGATTTTTGCATTTAATTCATGATATTTCATGAGTGGGCAAAAATGTTTGGTGTTTATTTTATTACATACTACAGGCCCTGCAGGACGTTGGCACTGGAGGCCCGCAGGTTCCTGCCCTGTTCTCCGGGTAGAGGAGGTCTTTTGTTCTGTGCCCGTCGGTCATCAGTGAGGATGTAGACTCTGACAGCTTCATCCCACCCAGCCATGACATCTGAGCTCTACTAAATATAACCATTTGTTTTTTGGATAAAGTTGCAAACTGAAGCAGTAACTGACTCCAGGGCAGGCACATTTCAGAATGACCTTTGAACTTGGACATGACTGCAGCACCCTGTTTTCCCTGACCGGTCAGATGTTAACGCGGCTCAGCATTTTGCTTAAAATAACCAACTTCAACCAGTGTGTTTTAGTGTGGACCAGTGGCTCCTCAATCAGAGTTCCTCACATAAACTTGAATAACCTTTGCTCGGCCACAGCATCGCAGCCCGGCAGCAGTTTTCCAGCCCTCTACGTTCTGAAGTGTTGTATTATATTAATCACATTCAGCAGTATGAATCTCGCTGTGGTGAGCTTCCAGCAGCCGGCGCCCTGAGGCAGGGACGGCTGCTGAACCTCTCTGCCGGGCTGAAGTCGTGAGAAGAGGCCGACTGAAGCGCCGAGTCCTGATGTGACCCGTCAGCATGGCGCTCCGCCTCGCAGTGCTGCGCTGGGCCTGCTGCTCCAGGGGAGGCGCCGCCGCCGCCCATCTGCACCTGTCACCGGGCATCTCGTCTCCGCCGCTAAGCTAGCAGAAAACAGCCCCGAGAGCAGAGAGCATCATGGGAACTGAAGCTGAGAGGAGTCCGCCGCCGTCCAAGCAGGACCGGATCCAGGAGCGTTTGGTGAAATCCGTTCAGTCCCAAACATGACCTCTGAAGATCCTTCAGAACAGAATCCAAAAACTAGAACCACGTTACACAAACCTGACAAAAATAAAACCACATCGGTAAGAAATAAACTTCTTTATTCAATCACAGTTACTCAGAAAGAAACGATGTGCTAAAGTAGAAAACGGAGACGCTTGTTGCACTCGTCACACACACACATGCACCAACATTAACACAAACACACACACACCGACGATGGCTTCAAACAGCTGCAGTCATGCACAATAACAACTCAGAGATATGATACAGGCTGGACTGACGGGGCAGCTACAGCGGCTGTGAAAGAAAATCCTCCCCTCAGTTTGATTTATTTACCAGAACAGAAGAGCATCAGATTACTGCCCTGCAAATCCAACTGATAAGAAAACCACAATGTTAAAACGTTTTCGTTTCATAAAAGTTTTGCTTTTAAAAATGATGTAGTTAACATGTAGAACCACTAGTGGGTGCTGTTTGACAACCAAGCTGGATTGATAATACAATGACGGAGCAGAACAAGCACAGCTTTCAGCGGTAAAGAAGATGTGAAGGAACACAGGTTATGAACCGCTGCTGCAGACGAGGGATGGAAATCCACAAACTATGATTCTGCACCAGCAGAGGAAAACATCTGAGGGGTGAATACTTTCTGTAGGCACTGTAGAGGGAACAATGTGTCAAAATAATCAGCAGTGGCTGCAGAAAAGAACTGAAAGCATCTCAGCGACGGCACAAGATAACCAAGTCTGCTGGTTTGTTTGTTATCAAATACAAATTACTCTCATAGCTGGAGAATTTCTAACATGATATATCTGAAAGTTCCACTTAGAATGTGAGAGCAGTGCTTCATACCAGCAGAAATTAGTTAGAGACATAACAGAGCTGGGCAGTGTGATCCCAGGCTGAACAGAACATCGTTATGGGAGTAACCCGGCTGTCCAGCAGCACACCGCCAGGCGCACGGAGGACGGGGACGGCTTTACGCTAATTACAACTTAGCATGACGCTTGCCACAGGAAATTACGAGTCCAAGTGTTTAGTGCCAATTACAGCAAAATAAATATTTCATTAATGCAGAGGAACACGTTAATTATTAATCAGGCTTCAGGCAGCGAACGCGTTGTGAAACAGTGCATGTAACCTGCTGCTCCGCGCTCCAAAACATCCTCCTGGAAACCCTCCGCCACGTCTTCAAGGCAGGTTCATTTACCAGCTGTTCACTTCCCGCTGACTGCGAGGCTGTGATACGACTGTGGTTCTCAATCAGCGGCCTGGGACCCCCTGGGGGGCCTGAACCACCGCAAGACACCACCGGATGTCTGCTGTTCAGGTACTTTGGTACGCAAAGGATTATGAATGAAATCTAACAGGGTTGGTAAAGGTATGGGGCGCACACGCACACGCACGCACGCAAACACGACATTGGACGGAAACCAAAGACATAAAAAATTCCTTTTGTTCCAAAATCTCTTCGCATCACAAAGAAGCTACATTGCATACTGTAAAAGATCCAGTGTCTTAACTATTTCTAGAAAACCGTATATATTAATTTTTTTTTCACATATAAATAAATCTGCTGATCTGAGTCCTGGTAGTGTTGGTAGAGAGGCGTGGTTAAGAACGTAAGAACTGGAACTCTACGTTCCTTGGTTCCAGACCCTGTGGTTTCGGTCCGTAGAGGTTCTCCGTCCACTCGGAGCCAAGGCAGGTACAAACATCACCGAGCAAGAGGCCTTGAAAACTGTAATCCGACTGTCTCCTGCTCCGATCTGATTATCTGGACCAAGAAAGGCTGCGACTGCAGTGAGAAAATGCTTTCCAACAAAGGGGTCTGGGGTTTGTTCTAAGTCCTGCACATCAGGACGTCTGCGAAGGGGCCCAGGAGGCTCTTGTTGAAGATGCACCTCACCCACACCAGGTAGGTGGTGAAGGGCTTGATGTTCTCTGAAAAGGTGTAGTTCTGCTGGGGAAGGATGTAAGGCATGTAGGTGTTCTCTCCCTGCTCCTGGATCCACACCTCGTACTTCACCTCTCGAACCTTCAGGTACTTGAGATTCCAGGGGATCTGCCAGGAGACGGTGAGCCTGGCCTCGCTGCTGGTCTGGACCGAGGTCTGGCACTGCGGCTCTCGGACCCGGCCGGGGTGGACGATGCTGGCCGCCCTGGACTTCTTCAGGCTGGGCTTGGACTTCATGCCTTCCCGCAGGACGTCCAGGAAGGAGGCCAGGTCCACCCTGGTGTCCTGGTAGATCCTGAAGAGCCACTCCGGGTTGCGGCAGCACAGGTGTCGGGGGACGTCCTTGCTCGCCAGGATGCGCTCCTGCTCCTCCTTCTCTAAATGAGCAATGCCTCCCTGTTCCCAGGGTCTTTCTGGGTGGGTGACGGTGTTCTCCTCCACGGTGTTCCTCCAGGAGACGTAGTGAAGGTCCATCCCCGGGAGGGAGGCCAGGGTTTTGTACGGGGTGTACTGCTCCGGGTTGACGGCGAAGGGGAACAGCTCCACCACGGCGGCTCCTCTGGGCAGGAAGAGGGAGGTGATCAGCTGAGCGCCGTGCATGCTGACGAGCATGGCGGCGCCACTGATCACCTGGACGATGCTGGAGAAAGACTGGTCTTCTAGAGACACGGTGACCACTTTCATCTGGAGCTCCTGAACCAACGCCATGATCAACTCGGCTTCGTTCAGGATGAGCCTGGTAGTGGAGCGACTGAACACCACGATGTACTGGTCTTTCTTATCCGTCTCTTCTTCTACACTTCCTCCGTCCCTGTCCGCTTCCTCCGGTCTTGTGATGTTCATTTTCTCCATCAGAGCCCTGGCGAACTGCCGGATCTCATTTCCTGAGACCAGGATGTTGGCTTTGGGTCCCTGGGGCTGGACAAACCCGTACTGGTAC
Organism: Salarias fasciatus; assembly: GCF_902148845.1. NCBI lineage: Eukaryota > Metazoa > Chordata > Actinopteri > Blenniiformes > Blenniidae > Salarias > Salarias fasciatus. Next base: position 24,147,239 of record NC_043755.1, read on the forward strand.
CAGGTGGTCATTTTGGACAGGCCCACGTAGGATTTGGTGAAACACATGAGTTTGCCAAAGTTCCTCAGCTGCTCTTTGAGCAGCGGCTGCTTGTTGCTGAGCAGGCGGTACAGATCGAAGTGCGGCCCCTCGCTCCAGCCCTCCATGAAGACCAGGCGCGCCTCGTCGTCCAGGTCCAGGTACTGCTTCATGGTGTAGTAGGCCGGCAGCAGGTCGTCGTGGAACACGTGCATGAGGTTGTTGGGATTGAATCGGTTCAGGATCAGAGTCACGTCGGGCACGAACACGGGCTTGGGCATGAACTTCAGGGCGGCGGCGGGGAGCTCCAGAAAGTTGAAGTACTGAGTGTTGTGATCTTCCACGGAGGACAGGTCCAGCAGGGCCGGCTGGAAGCGCCGGGACCCCAGGTTCGGCAGCATGACGGAGGAGTTGGAGTGGAAGAACACGAACTCCTCCGCCTCCGAGCAGTAGCAGAGGTAGTCGAAGCGGCAGATGCGGTCGGTGTGCATCTTGCCGGTGCAGACCATGCGGGTGCCGTGCTCCTGGAGCGCCTGAAGGGCCACGTGGTAGTCGATGCGGGCCTGCGAGACCTCCTGGGACTGCTGCGTCATGTGCAGCTCCTCCTCCAGCAGGGCGGCGTGCTCGCTCAGCTTAGAGTACTTCCAGAGCAGGGCCGCCACCACGGAGACCAGGAGGCCGTTGAGGAGCGCGCCCACGCTCATCCTGCAGCCCGCCACCGAAGCCCGCATCACTGCTGGCGGCGAGGACCCGCCTCCCGACGCCCGCTGGCCTCCGGTCTCACGGGGAGGCGGCGAGACATCCGCCGCACGGCAACAGCTGAAGCAGAAGGAGGGGAGGGGAAAGAAACGCAGGTTTAAAAAGATTTCCAAAATCACGGTTGTTGCAAGAAAAAGGACTTCATTAGGAATGCAGGAGACGCAAGAGAACAGCGACATGATTAACAAATCAATAGCCAGAGCGGCGCCGCTGCGGAGGTCTTTATGTAAGCAACGCAACCCGGTGATTCACCAGGTTTCAGCTTTCACCCGTGGCTGTTTACCTCGGCGGACAAACCAGACGCTTTCTGAGCCTCGCAGCCCCCCGTCGCCCTACCTGGATGTGTCAAGACGAATTACGCTGCGAGCGGCGCGGGCACAGAACAAGAGCGCACGGCGCTCGCAACGCCTCTCATTTGCATCCGGAGAGAACAAGTGAGTCATTGAGAGACTGGAAATCAAACCGGCGGGTAATGGCCAGCAGCTGCCTGCAGATAGGAGGCAGCGAGCATGCTAAGCACCCATCAGAGGGTCGGCCGATCCGACTCACAGCACAGCTTTTACTGTAATCAGCGAGCGGGCCGCTCATTTATCAGAGGGCAGGTTACAGACGCACTCCAGGCTTCAGGAACCAGAGCAAATCTGTTGACTGAGAGGCAGAAGGAACCAGCGAGGGAGCCAGACCGGGTCGAAGAGAAGCTCAGGAATCAACCACAAGCACACAACAGCTGAAGAACATAACATTGATTTAAACAAAAACTATAAAAATTCACTTTTCTGGGTATCAAATTCAGTCTGATGGTGAGAATTCAATATGGAGCATCATGTACTGAGTGTTTAATGATTCCTGAAAGATTCTCACATGCATGAAGACAATCAAATTCACAGGAAGGTAGAACTGAATACACACACTTTCAAATGAGATGTTCTGGAATGCAACAGAGAGAGCGATCTGCCAGTGTGGTGAGCAGTGTGTAGGGGTGTCCCGATCCGATATTGATATCGGATATCGGTCCGATATCAGCCAAAAAACAAGTTTCAGATTTTATCGGATTGAATCTAAAATCTCTGATATAAGCGCCCCGTTAAGCAGTTCATTTTCCGCTCCAGCACTTCTATCCAGAGGCGACTCTGGTTCACATTCTCAAACAGTAGGTGGCAGTAATGCACCTTAACGTTGGTGCTGTCTGCTACAAACTCCAAAGAAGAAGAGCACCCGGATCCAGCCAATAGAACGTCACATATCCAGCATGCAGAGCCCACGTGATCACAACACCACCGCCTCTGTGTGTGCGGTACTGTAGGAGCAGGAAGTCACCGTGTGGCAGTATTTTACTGTAAACTCGGACAGAGACGCTGCAGCTGAGTGCAACACTTGTCATGCACAAGTCTCCTGTGGTGGCAGAGAACCCGGAACGTTTAATACGACCAACCTCATGGCATGTTTGAAGCAAGTTGTGTTTTTTTTTTTTTTTTTTTAGTGAAGAGTAAGAGCCAGTCAGTGATCCTGGAGCTGTGAACTATGAGGTTTGAGCAGTTGGACGGTGGACAGTATTGTGTTGTTTTTGTTGTTTTCATCCTCACCTTCAGTTGTTCCCACCATATACTGACAGTAAAAAAAATAACTGAAGAGGACTGGAATTGTTTGCACTTTAAAAGTATAATTTGGTTTTATTGGGGTTATTTTGACTACTTTTCAGCATATTCTAATGTATTTTTTATTTTATTCAACTGTAGAGCACTGCAGATATTATGCTGAAGGTTAAAATGTTTGTAACCAATTGGTTAATAATAAATGGGTCAGTTTTTCTCATACCTACTGTTGCTGACTGTCGTTCTCTGTGTAACATCACTTGATCAAGCCTTTTCTAACATTCCACATTACAAAATAAGTAATAAAGTAAGTATGATTCTCGCTGGTATCGTATCGGACCAATATCGATATCGGCCAAAACTCAAGGTTGCAATACCGTTATCGTATCGGAAGTGGAAAAGTTGTATCGGGACATCCCTAGCAGTGTGTGGTGGAGCGGTGGACGCTTGTTTTATAGGCCATGGTCATGAAGCGCCTACTTTCGAGGGGTTATGGGACATTTTACTGATATTTACAGAAACCTTTGTTTCACTGGACGAGCCCATCCACAACGCACACATATCAGCATCAAGTTAAAAAAAAGAAAAAGAAAAAAAAAAGAAAAAAACTTCTTTAACGGTTCAAGAACACACTCCCTGTCTGGCTGCATCTTCGTGAGCTGGGTTGTCTCTGCGGACCTTCCTTCTAACCTCTCCTACCATCACATTTCCACGGCTGATTATTGTGTTCCTGCTACTGTCCCACACAGCCGCCCTTCAGCCTCTCCTCCGAGCTCCGTCTTCAGCTGCAGACTCTCCTCTGGAGTCCCATGGAGATGTTTTTTCACATCCAGCCGAGTGTATCGCGTCACGTCAGTGATCAGACACTCCTGCACAGTGAGAACAGTGAAAACACTGAACAAAGGAAAAGTGACGGTCTCAGTCCGGCTCCAGCCCGGGGCCGATTCCTCACCATCAGCTGTAACACGAGCGCACTCTGCACTCTGCGCCGGCCGGAGCTTCTGTTGACTCTAATTATACCGACCCGACTGCAGCGCGTTCAGAAATAGCTCCTTACTTCTCAGATTTAATTTCAGCCCCGCAGTGGCCATCACCGAGCGGCGCGTTAACGTCTCAACCGCGGCTCCATCAATCAATATTTCCTCGTTCATAATAAATCAGTCGCCTGCAGGTGAAGTGGAAGTGATGAACTCTGGGTAATCTTTAAATTTGCAGCCTTTTTTCAGCCTGATTGCTTCGCTTTCAGTGGAACTGTTAATGCACCTTTCACTTCCTTTAATGAACCTCTGTCCCGTTCAGTCCGAGTCCAGCAGGACTGAGGAGCTGCAGCCGCCGCTGGAAGGCGAGCTCCGAGATGTGAAAGAACGCCACTGTCAGCTCGTATGTAGTCCAGCTGCCACTGGTTTATGAAGTGATAAAACAGTATTCCTGAACTATCATTAAATTAAGTTAAATTAACGTTCACCACACGGGGTTTGGCGTCACTCTGAGCCGGAGACGCGCCTCACCTGTTTCCATTAACCGTTACTGGAAGTAAAGGCTTCAGGAAGTTAATGGGGAGCCTGGATATACTGCAGGAGCAGCGCTCAGGCCCACTCCCCTCGTATTTCAGCAGCCTTTAAACTCCTACATAGCTGCTGAACATAATAAAAAACTTCAAATGGGTCCCGCTCACCACATGGAGACGACGTTTAAAACAGCTGATGATAAATTATACTAGTTGACTATTTCCTTCTTTCATTTGTAACTATTTTTTTTTTTTTTTTAATAAAAAAAAATCCCTCTCTCAGAGCATCCTGAGCTCTGTCCAAACGATCAAATCTGGTTTACCTTTCATGCATAACATGTGTCAGTCAGTCAGATGAAAGATCCTGCAGTCAGTCTGAACAGGGACAGTCTTCTTGTTAAGAGTCTGGTTCCTTAAAGCGATACTTCAACATTTTGGCAAATTGGCCCGTTTAGCGCAATTCATTAGTCATTTCGAACAGCATACTTACTTTTTTGTGAGGGCGAGCTGTTGTTTATTCAGAGGTGAGTCGGGGAAGGTTTTCAGGACGGACACAATGGAAGTGGATGGTATTTTTGTTCCCCCTCGTCAAACTCATCAAATACGCAATCCAACAACCCCAAAACACTTTGGTGGACACGTTATAATCCGCACATTCACTACGCTGTGAAATATTAATGCAAAATTACGAGATTGAGTTGTTTATGCGAAGACTGCTAAGACGGAACTACTTGTCTGGGCGTAGTGATTTCAAAAGAAAAAGTAGTTCCCAATATTTGCTTCAGTGTCGTAACGCTACAATATTATTTGTTGGTGTTCCACAGCGTAGTGAATGTGCGGATTATAATTTGCCCACCAAAGTGTTTTGGGGTTGTTGGATTGTGTATTTGATGAGTTTGACGAGGGGGAACAAAAATACCATCCACTTCCATTGTGTCCGTCCCGAAAACCTTCCCCGACTCACCTCTGAATAAACAACAGCTCACCCTCACAAAAAAAGTAAGTATGCTGTTCGAAATGACTAAATAATTGCGCTAAATGGGCCAATTTTCCAAAATGTTGAAGTATCCCTTTAAGGGCAATGCAGACTATTGGAGGGTTTTAAGACCTGCTCGGTTCAGGATTTACACCAGTAGAAAGTGAATATCCAGGGCTGTGCGTTCCTTTGACATCCATAAAGAAATCATCATCCAGACAGTAAAACAAAGCCTGCTCTCTTTAATTCACGGCGACGGTGTCAGTGTGAGGCAGGAGGGGAGTGAACCACCTCCATAATCTACACCGACGGTTCAACCTGTGAAACCAGACGATGGAAGCCGTCTGGGGTGTGTTTCAGGTGAGAGCGTGTGTAACATCTAGCTGGTAGTCAGTACATCCGGCGGCAGTCAGTGTGAGACAGTGAGCTGCCGAGCACAGCAAAGTGAAAGACACCGAGTCCTGAAAGACACGGAGTGTGTCCACGGGGAAGCTCCACCGCTGGAGGACAGAGGACAGGCTGACTGGACATCAGCGATATGAACTGCTATCAACATGTTCAAACGATGGGGAAGACGTTCAGGGCATTGATGCTCGCAGCTGTCCTGGAGTGAAGACAGCTCGCTGCCTCCACGAAGAGCCGCTGAGCTGAGCGGTGGAAGGAGTCTGATACTCCCCGTGACTAAATGTCAAAGAAGCCGGCAGAACGCCGTCACATCGCCTCGGCGCTGATGCAGCATGAAGTGAAGCGTGAAGACGAGGCTGCCGTCAGGCAGGCGTCCTGCACGCGAGGACGAGGGCGCCGTGGAGGACGTGGGCGCCAGCGAACCGGGCGGAATGCCCCTCACTCACCGGGCTCTCCCAACAGAACTACCTCAAACGCTCTGTAACCGCAAGACTGGGAAATGTCAGAGATACCGCAGCAATCGCAGTGGAAGACACACACTCCTGGATCTGGTGTCTGTGTGTGTGTGGTGGGGGTGGAGGGCTGGCAGTCATTTAGAGTGACCTTGAAGACGAGTGGCTGGTGTACCTTCTCATCAGCGGAGTGATGAAGTGAGCCGCTCCGGAATAAGAATGCTGGAATTAGGCAAAGGTCACCACGCTTCCAAATATAATGAAATGTGAGCAGAGACGCGTCTCCTGGGCGAAGCTAATGCCAGGAAACCAGCTCATATCCATACTGTGTGTGTGTGTGTGTGTGTGTGTGTGTGTGTGTGTGTGTGTGTGTGTGTGTGTGTGTGTGTGTCCCGGGGCCACACAGAGACGCCATGTTTAGCCACTTGCTAACACATAATGCAGAGATGGACACGCTTCATGCAGAACTCACACACCGGCGCGCTAAAGCTGCTAGCCCAGTTTAGCTTTGCTCCAAGCCTCATGCTAATGAGGGGTTTTCATGTTTCCAGGGCTGAGCAGTCCTCTGAGTGGACACCGTGGCTTCGCCTGCTCCGAAGTTCACAAAATTGCAAGTAGGGCTGGATGATAATTCGAAAGCAAGATAGACTGATCGACAGACGAGTGGCGCGATCAGAAGAAACAGGACTGATAAAAAGTTCGATAGAAGAAACTGTTTCAGTTTCTTTTACATGACAGCCAATCATGAAGCTTAATCGATCATTACCTCCTCCCAACCAATCAAACACACCGAGGCGTGCTTTGCTCTTGGAGTGTTAGCGCTAGCGGCTAGCAGCTAGCGGCTAATGGCCAGCAGCTCCTCCAGGAGGATCAGTGAAGAAAGCCTCAGTGCTGCTGGAAGGACAGCTGACTGTAACCGGCAGACTGTTGTTGTTTTGTGGTGTTTGTTCACACGGTACATGGTTTGTGGTTTCTTTATTAAGCGTAGCTCATTAGACAATAGCATAAAATATCCGGGGCTGCGCTCTAAATATATGTTGTTACATTTTGATAATTATCAATAATCACTGTTATTGATCAAAATGATATTTTTTATTCGCTATGCTGTTTTTATTATCGTCCCGCCCTAATTACAAGTGACAGAAAATCCCAGGAGGCCACACCGCAGAAGCTGATGGCTTCTTCACTGAACGCTTCAGTGCTTCAGACACAGGAGTCGCACGCTGCTGTGTGACAAACACACTGCCTCTGGGTGATCTGATCGCTCACCTGTCCCTGACCTTAAAATAACTATAAAAAACTATTAAAATATAGGACTGGGGTTCAGTCCCTTTGCTATGTTGACAAGTGAAACACGAGCATGTTCAGTCCGAGTACGCTGTGCACGTTGTGAAGGAAAGAGGTGCTTTAACGCCGCATTGATCCGTGGCCACTGGAGGTCAGACCAGCTCAGAAACGAGCCGAGAGGTAACTGGCGCTGACATGTTGTCTCCTCATTAAAATATGTACAAATAAAAAGCAACACCATCAAGCCGTGTTTTCCCCTCCATCGACCGAGGGAAATCTCAAGCTGCTTGGCGTCTCCATTTATTCGCTGTGCTCGCCGACATAGGTTCTGGAGAGAAACAGGATTTTTACATCCGTGTTAATCATCGCTCAGTGTGAAAATGTACTGAAGTGAAAAAATGGAAATGGGATTAAAATGCTCACACGCTGCTGCTGGTTAAGACACCAACATTCTTCACGTTGTGATAAATATTCAGCATGTAGCTGCTTCAAAGCACGCCAACAAAAAGCAGGCGTGCACGGAGCGGGGGGAGCGGACAGCGCAGACACAACGTTACAAACGTTTATGCAGTGAAACAAAACTGTTCTTTTAAATTTTTACCATCTGCTTTATCGGTTTGGCCGGATTGGAGCCTCTTGCGGGCCGGTTTTGGTCCACCAGCCTTATGTTTGACACCTCTGGTGCAGAACACGAACTTAGACATACGTCTCAGCTCAATGGAGACGTTTGTGGTTTGAAGAGCAGGCACTGCGGAGGAGCCGGCGGTGAAGAGGAGGAGGAGCTGGTGATGAAGAGGAGGAGGAGCTGGTGATGAAGAGGAGAAGTTGACCTCTGGTTGGGGTGAGGCGGAGTTGCAGGCGGACGCCGTGTCATTGCATCACTGAGCAGGAAGGCTTCAAAAGGAAGCTGCTGCCAGTCGGTCCTTCAGCGCAGGAATTTTAATCCACAACGGTGTTTATGTTTGTAAAATGAAGTTAAGAAAAGAGTTTAACGCTGTGGAAAGGAGCACATGTGGTGAAATGGAATCAAACCTGGGCGATAGACTGCTCTGTCATCGACCAGGCATCACTACGTCCTGTTGTTCTTGAAAACACAAAGCATCTGTTGTGTTTTGGCGTCTGTCTACACAACAGCAGTGGTTGGAGCCATATTTTTTCAGCAATACAACAATCCTTCAAAACGGAAGACAACATCTTGAAGAACTTCAAGCTTCTGTTAGAAAACTTCATTTCAGCCTCCGTCCCAAAAAAATACGAAAAAATAAAGACTCAAGTGACGGCGCGATTTGTCCGAGGGCGAGCAAACATTAGCATTTGGCTGAAGAAGTGTGTAGATTTGCAGTGCGGCTAAACGCGGCGCCGTTTCAACCGGCCTCCCCGTCTTAAACCCACAGCAGCGGATCCAGGACCTCGTTAAGCCGCGCTCCCTGAAGCTCGCCGCCTCCCCGGCGTCACCGGGTTAGCATATCTGTTTGCTCTGGAGATGATAAGCGCCGTAATGATGTGCTGGAAATACGGCGCGGGGGCAGCCGGGAGACTCTCATGCATTTTAATGAGGATCCTGGAAATCCAGAGCCGAGGGGCCCGTGGGAGAGCAGCCGTGGTCGCACCAGGTCCCAGGTCCCAGATGCCCCCCCCCCCCACGGCGATGGCGTGGCGTTCCTCCTCTCCCCTCCACCTGCACAGCTCCTCCGGCCGCCGTGATCCGTCCTGATTGGCCGTCATCTTTATTCCTGGACCAAATGTGGCCTGTCAGGGTGGATCAGGCTAGCTGGAGCTCAGTGTGGCACTGGGGAGAGTTAATGCCCCAGCAGCCATTATCTGGCCGTACAGAGCCTTCGCTTCGCATCTCTTTCTCAGACAGACGCACAAAAAAAACCCGCTCCATTACAAGAAAAGGCCGAGCAGCGCTGTAAAACAGGCTGGTCCCTCCTCGATGGCCGGCAGTGAGCGTCAGAACATGGTCTCGGTTGGACACGTCACATGTCACACCGCTCTGACTGAAAGTGATTACCCGGCTGATTGATGGCCGCCACTTAATCCCGTTTCCTGGCTCCTCTGTGTCGCCGGCCAGCAGTGACCCGCTGAGCCTTCTGCAGTCCAGCAGATACAAGACGAAAACTGCACACTGTGCCACGTGCTCCCCCCCGGGGACGGCGGAGACACGCAGGCTGGCGTGGACAATCTGCACAGTGTGTGTTTCTGAGTGTGGAGGTGACAGACCGACAAAAAGGAACAAAGTGGGAAAGGACGTCCTGCTAAAACACGACGGCGCGGCACTCCAGTCCTCCAGAAGAGGGATAGCAAAGGATGAAACCACAAGATGCTGATCTGATCCGAGACCTGGGAACCGCAGGAACCGCAGATTACATGTAAAGGAGCATCGGTTCTAATGTGGAAGCAAAATGTTCTGAAACAAAAACCAGCTGGTGTAAACGGGGGCTGAACCTCAGAGTGACTTCTTGGTGAAATAATATCAGAGATAGAAGCAAAAGTCACAGTAATCAAATGCAAATCTGATCCCTAAAAATAAATATAAAGTTATCAATGAATTTGACTGTAATCCAGCAGAGGCATCAGGAACATCGGCACTCACCCGTCAGATCGAGCGTTACCAAGTCTCCATGATGTCAAGAAGATGATCTGAGTCGGATAAACCGAGCACTGGAGAGTTCAGCTCTCCCTGATCTAGCAGCTAGAGGGCTACGTTCAGTTAAAGTCAGATGATGAGCTTTCACACCGGAACATTCTGCTACGGAGCTCACAGACGGCTGAGCTCCATCACGGATTGTTTTCCTCCTTTTCCAGAGACGTTCATACGGACAGAAGGACAGACAGCCTAAAAACAACACCTCCAATCTGCGGCCTGTCCCCAGCAGAGGGACATAAGTACGTGACGTCCTTCCACTCTGAGGTCTGACAGGTAGTCAGTTCTCTGAGTCCTTGACACCCGAGTCTAGCAAAATAAAATATTAAGACACTTAGAAACCTGAATCTTACGTGGTCGAAAGGTTTCACCCCTTTTCACTGGATCAGTGCAGACACCATGACCGCAGATTAGAACGAACTGCATTTTAAACAGCTCCTTCAATGACTTTGAAATGTTTCATTTGCTTGTGAGTGACTGGATTAGATTTAGGTGTCGTTTGTTCACACAGCGGTGAACTCGGCTGCAACACACGTACAGAGATGTGAGGTTTGGCGAGGAGCCGTCTGACTGTAAAAGTGTTAAATCCGGCATTTACAAAAGGCCTCAGCAGTCATAACTTCCCGGTGGCTCATGAACACTCCATGACTGTTATCAATGTCGAACGAAACACTGTAAATCAAAGCGACAGCGGAGGCGTCATCTCAGTCAGACGCAGCCCCAGGGATGTGAAAACACATCTGGGCTGAGCACTGACAGACCATAAATACCACACGAGGTGTTTTCATTTCCACTTCAGCAGTGTTGTCACTGCTGTGTGCCGAGAGCCGGGGCTCCAGGTAACAGAGCTAAACCGACCACGCTCAGACTGTCCCGTTAGAGAGCAGTAAGACAACAGATTAGAGAACAAGAGCTTAAAGACACTGTTTAGGCTAAATATCCACAAAAAACTAACATTAGAAGGTGAAATACATATCAAGAACATTCATCTCCCTCTGAGTTATGAAAAGTCTAGGAAAGACGTTTGCCTTTGATCGACCGCTCCGAACCGGGGGAGCAGGACCCCCGCTGTGCACAGACAAGAAATCAGCAGAGGCGCCCGAGGCTCTCAGGTTGGTATAATTAGATTTGCAGATGCCAAAGTAAATCAGAATAAGACACTTTGTACAAACTACAGCAGAGCGGAGACCGTGTGTAGGCGCACTAGCAGTTACTGTTGGAGTCGGGGTAACTAGGAGGGGAAGACAAGTCTGGGAGCAATACTCCCCAGACAAGGTCAAGATGAGGGCAACTCAACAGCTGAAGGTCAGAAAAAGGGCAACACTCATTTTCAAATGACAGTACAGTATATGTGGGCTGCAGTCGGGGTTGGGGTAAGAGCAACACTGCTCTGCTGCGGTTGGGGCAACAGCAGTGAGCAACGCTGAAGGTTAACAGTTTGAAGAGTGCAGTTTGGGTCAGGGCAGGACTGAGAGGTGACCTTCTAGACAAGGACATCACAAGATCGTGACAATGAGGACAGCCCTGGTAGATGATGGTTAAGGTTAGGGTGACAGTGACAACAACACTGGACAGTGACAGTCAAGGCTGAAGCGATGGGGTGACACTGAAGGTTGGAGCCCCTTGGGGTCAGGGTCAGGGCAACAGTGGCTGGTGACGCTGATAGTTCAGGGAACTGTCTGAGGTTTGGGACACACTGAAACTTCACTGTTGCGGTGAAGGATCAGCAAAGCTGAGAGACAGATATCATCTGCTTCCAACACATTACAGGTCTATAACCCAGAGTACACACAGAGTACAAAAGAAAACATTTGCCACATATCGCAGTATTAATGTACAAATATTAACACTGGCTTCATGGAGCCGCGACATCCCAAATGGGAAGCTCCCATTTGAACAGTGATCAGCTGGATTCTTCCCACATCCACTGGAAACATGACGAAAGATTTGAAAATGCAACGAAACTCAGCATTAATCTGCACAGAAAACAGGGCGAATACTTTCCACAGTGAGCAGGAATTGTGCTCGCAGCCAGCTAAAGGTGATTTAACAGAGGAAATCCAGGTTTCAGCGCATCTGGCAGGGTCGCTGGGTGTATTTGCTCAGATTTCAGATAATGCATGTGGGCTGGTGGCGCTCCTCTCCGCTGGAAAAGGCTCACCGAGCACCACGACACATTCACACACACACACACACAGATCCGTTCACATCTTACCTGCTGCTCCTCCAGGGAAAGCGTCTCTGCTTTCTGTCTCTGCGGACGGAGGTTAGCTCCTCCAGCCGGCAGCATCAGCTCCTCGGCGGGCTGCGGGCTCGGTCCGGAGCCGGGGACATGGAGCGAGCGGCGGGGGGGGAGAGAACGGAGGCTGCGACGAGAGAGAGCTCCGGTCAGGATTCTCCGCCGCCCTGGGTGTCGTTTAGAAATTATCCGAGCCGTGAGAGGAACCGGGAGGCGGAGGACGGAGGGAGACCGCTGGAGACACGGACGGCGGGCACAGACGGCAGCTGCCTGGGTACCGACTCTGAGTCCAGGCTCCACCCACCGCGGCAAATCCCGCTCCGAAATCTCGCGAGAACTCAGAAGCCTTCGGCGAGCTGGAGCAGCATAGATGTATGAGAGTAGAAACATAGACCTATTAAAGTAGAAACAAAAGGCGACTGGAAACACAACTGTGTAAAAGCAGAAACATTGATATGTGACTAGACACATAGATATATGAGAGCAGAAACATGAACACCAGAGCGAACACATAGATATCTAAGAGTGGAAACAGCATCATTCGTACATGAAGTAATTCAGAACGGTTCAGAAAGACAGGGATCACAAAATCATATTAAAACCACAGGAAAAAAAACAATGCATGAATAAAAACAAAGCCATATAAAAGTAGAAACATATAAAAATATATCAGCTAAATACATATAGACATATCTGTAACAAGAGGTGGACACATGGACATACTGTATAAGAACAGTCAAAATTTTGGACAAAATTTCTCATTTAATGTTTTTTTTTCTTTACCTTCATGAGTATTTAAATTGTAGATTCTCCCTGAAGCATCTAAACTATGAATGAACACGTATGAATCAAGGATCAAGAATCTTTGTTTTTCATTAACAGTACAGTAAAGGTAGAGTAAACAGTGTTGGATGGGTGGGAGCACCGAGCCAAGCAAAACCCCCTGCTGTGAATGCAGTTTACCCTCACTGTAGCTTCTGACAAGGCAGAGAAGACAGAGTTCAGTGGGTCTAACATCAAATCCAAAGGTTCCGGAAGGTTCATGCAACTTTCAAGGTTGAACAAATAAATTCAAGGTTTTTTTTTTCGTGAATATATTTTATGTCTTGCATACATCACAGGACATTATATTGTGTAATTTTTGTCAAAAACAGATGGTGTAAAACGGAAATAATACACTTTCCTGCTCTTTAAAACATTCATGAAGAGTAAATCTTTCCACTTTTTATTTTTAAGTAGCAGATGCTATTCAAAACATTCTAGTTAAAAATTTGGCCACATCGTGGTAAACACCTGTCAAAATATCAATATATTAACCAATAAGTCACAATATTTATGCATGAAAGCAGCAAAGTGGAACACACACACACACACACACACACACACACACACACACACACACACACACACACACACATATATATATAGACATAACAGGCAATTAACAGTGGAAGAGAGACAGACCATCATAACACTGAAAACTATAGGTCTTTCCTACAGAGAAATTGCAAAGAAAGTCAAGATGTCAGTGAGTACAGTTTCCTTCACCATCAAAAGGAAGTCAGAAACTGGGGCAAACTTTGACAGGAAGAGGTCTGGCAGACCCAAAGCCACAACTGAATGAGAGGACAAGTTTCTGAGAGTCAACAGTTTGCGTGATAGGCGGCTCACAGGACAACAGCTTCAAGCACAGCTTAATAGTGGTCGTAGTAAGAAAGTCTCTGTTTCAACTGTGAAGAGAAGAGTTCAAGCTGTGGGTTTGACTGGACGAGTTGCACCAAGAAAACCATTGCTAAGACGCCAGAATAAGACAAAGAGGCTTGTCTGGGTCAAGAAACAATGACATTGGACTACTGAAGACTGGAAAAAGGTATTATGGACTGATGAATCAAAATTTGAAATCTTGGGTTCATCACGCAGGATGTTTGTATGGCGTAGAGCAGGTGAAAGGATGCTTCCACAGTGTGTGGCTTCAACTGTCAAACATGGAGGAGGAAGTGTGATGGTCTGGGGTTGTTTTGCTGGATCCAGGATTGGTGACTTGTTCAGAGTGAGAGGCACCCTGAACCAAAACGGCCACCACAGCATCCTGCAGCGCCATGCAGTCCCCTCTGGTATGCATCTAGTTGGACAGGGGTTCATCTTACAGCAAGATAATGACCCAGAACATAAGTCCAAGCTATGCCAGAACTATGCTGCGAAAAAAGAAGAAGCTGGTAAACTTGAAAACATGGAGTGGCCAGCACAGTCTCCAGACTTAAACCCCATTGAGCTGGTTTGGCATGAAATGGACAGAAGAGTGAAAGCAAAGCAACCCACAAGTGCCACATATTTATGGGAACTTCTGCAACAGACATGGGAAGAACTTTCTGAAGAATATTTGATTTCTATTGTAGAAAGAATGCCACGTGTGTGTTCCGCTGTTATATCTGCCAAAGGTGGCTACTTTGATGAGTCATTCATCAAAGGTCAGAGGCGTGGGAGCTTGAGGGTTCTGCGCAGGATCTTAGCTGTTCCTAGGATTGCGCTCTTTTGAACAGAGCTCTCAGATGTTGTTCCTGGTCTCTGCTGGAGCCATCCTCCCAGCTTGGGGGTTACTGCTCCCAGTGTCCCGATCACTATTGGTATCACTGTTGCCTTCACGCCCCACACTTCCCTCAACCCTTGGTATTTCTCCAGCTTCTCCTGCTCCTTTTTCCTGATGTTGCCATCACTTGGGATTGCTAAATCTATCAGCACAGCTGTCTTCTGCTGTTTATCCACCACCACTATGTCAGGTTGATTGGCCATCACCTGCTTGTCAGTCTGGATCTGGAAGTCCCACAGGATCTTGGATCGATTGTTCTCGACCACCTTTGGAGGTGTCTCCCATCTTGACCCTGGGACCTCCAGTCCATACTCACTACATATGTTCCTATACACAATGCCCGCTACCTGGTTGTGCTGTTCCATGTATGCCTTGCCTGCCAGCATCTTACACCCTGCTGTGATGTGCTGTACTGTCTCTGGGGCTTCTTTGCACAGTCTGCACCTGGGGTCTTGTTTGGTGTGGTAGATCCGGCCTCTACTCGTATTGATCTTGTGTTAAGGGCCTGCTCTTGTGCAGCCATGATTAGGGCCTCTGTGCTGTCCTTCAGTCCAGCCTTTTCCAGCCACTGGTATGTTTTCTCAATGTCAGCCACTTCTTCAATTTGTCGGTGGTCCATGCCATGCAGGGCTTTGTCTGTCCATGATAGCTCCTCTGGTTCCTCCTTACTGGGCTTTTGATGTCTGAGGCGATCACTTAGCAGATCATCACTGGGGGCCATCTTCTTGGTATAGTCATGGAGGCTCTTGGTTTCCTCCTGGATAGCGGCTCTGACACTCACTAGTCCTCGGCCTCCCTCGTTTCTCTTGGTGTATAGCCTCAGTATGCTGGACTTAGGGTGGAACCCTCTGTGCATTGTAAGGAGCTTTCTTGTCTTGATATCAGTGGCTTGCATTTCTTCCAGTGGCCAGGATATTATTACTTACTATTATATTATTACTATTGTATTATTACTTATTATATTACTGTGGGATCCCCAGGTACTTGTAGCTGTCCTGCACATCTGTTATGTTCCCTTCAGGCAATTCAACTCCTTCAGTTGTGATCACCTTCCCTCTTCTAGATACTATTCGTTTACACTTATCTAGTCCGAATGAAGTCCCAATATCTTTGCTGTATATCCTGGTGAGGTGAATCAGGGAGTCGATGTCACGCTCATTCTTGGCATACAGTTTGATGTCATCCATGTAGAGGAGGCGGCTGACAGTTGTTCCACTCTTGAACCGATATCCAAAGCCACTCTTGGTAATGATCTGGCTGAGGGGGTTCAGGCCTATGCAGAACAGCAGGGGGGACAGGGAATCTCCTTGGTATATGCCACATTTGATGCTCACCTGTGCCACTGCCTTTGAGTTGGCCTCTCGACTTGTCTTCCATGGCGCCATATGTGGCTGGATAGTCTAGTGGTTAGGGACAAGAACTTTGGAACAGGATATCAGTGGTTCAAATCCCAGTTAGGGCGTATGGTAATCCAGTTGGGCCCTTGGACAAGGCCCTTAACACATACATGTCTACACCTCAGCATAAGCGACAAAGAGTCATACCGGCTCGGACGTTGCCTGGGTCCACAAGGTCCGTGTCAGTTGTTGTGGAACCAGGACATACTGATGATAAATTGGCTACTGGAACAAGATGTTCTTGGAGCAGGTCAGAGAGCATATATATATCCATTCATTAGGTACACCTTGCTAGGACTGAGTTGGGCCCCCTTTTGCCTTCAGAACTGCCTTGATGCTTTCCTTTGTGGCATAGATTCAACAAGGTAACTGGAAACATTCCTCTGAGTGTTCGGTCCATATTGACATGACAGCATCATGCAGTTGCTGCAGATTTGTCCGCTGCACATCCATGATGCGAATCTCCCATTCCACCACATCCCAAAGGTCTATTGGATGGAGACCTGGTGACTGTGGAGGCCATTTGAGTACAGTGAGCTTATTGTCATGTTCCAGAAACCAGTCTGAGAGGACTGGAGCTTTATGACTCCTGCTGGAAGTAGCCCTCAGAAGATGGTCTACTGTGGTCATAAAGGATGGAAATGGTCATCAACAACACTCAGGCAAGCTGTGGCATTGCAACCATGCTCAATTGGTACCAAGGGGCCCAAAGAGTGCCAGGAAAATACCCCCCACACCATTACACCACAACCAGCCTGAACTGTTGATACAAGGCAGGATGGATCCATGACACCAAATTCTGACCCTACCATCCGAATGTCTCAGCAGAAATCCAGACTCATCAGACCAGGCGACGTTTTTCCAATAATCTATTGTCCAATTTCGGTGAGCTTGTGCGAATTGTAGCCTCAGTTTGCTGTTCTTGGCTGACAGGAGTGGCACCCAGTGTGGTGTTCTGCTGCTGGAGCCCTTCTTGCCTCAAGCTTCCACATGTTTTGCGCTCAGAGATGCTCTTCTGCAGACCTTGGTTGTAACGAGTGGTTATTTGAGTTACTGTTGCCTTTCTATCAGCTCCAACCAGTCTGGCCATTCTCCTCTGACCTCTGGCATCAACAAGGCATTTTTGCCCACAGAACTGCCGCTCACTGGATATTTTCTCTTTTTCAGACCATTCTCTGTATACCCTAGAGATGGTTGTGTGTAAAAATCCCAATAGATCAGCAGTTTCTGAACTACTCCAGCCCGTCTGGCACCAACAATCATGCAACATTCAAAGTCACTTAAATCACCTTTCTTCCCCATTCTGATGCTCGGTTTGAACTGTAGTAGATCGTCTTGGCCATGTGTACATGCCTAAACGCATTGAGTTTCTGCCACATGATTGGCTGATTTGAAATTTGCATTAACAAGCAGTTGGACGGGTGTGGCTAATAAAGTGGGCCAGTGAGGTGTATTAAATCTATCTACTGTCATGAGGATGTTGTGGGATTCTTCTCTTCAGCATGTGGAGCCAGAATGGAAACAAAGCAACGTCTCCACCTGGAGTCTGGACCGAGCAGAGCAGCGAGTCGCTGAGCTGTCTGCTGCTCACATCTCCACCTCTGCATGGTGAAGGCTGGATGATAAAACCAGAAAACAACGAGCCTCCAGCACAGCTTCTCACTCCTGATCTCAACACCATAAATATATACTGTATGTAACTTTAAATAATACTTTGAGGGTGTAATCTGCAGCAAAAGAAGTACAAATACATGAACAGGATTAACTGGGTTTCTTTGAAATCAGAGGGATGTCTGGACTCTGCACCATGTGTGAACAAAAGAACCGTTTGATGAATTTCCATCAAATAAAATTTATCTGGTGACAGAAAACATGTTAATTGTCTGGAATGAAGGGGAAAAGGCTACATAAATAAACATTGAGGCTTGATTAATGAAGTGTGATCCTTTTAATTCCAGCTTTAGTCTTTTTTTGCCACTTTAAGAGATTTGTTCCTTTTAATGGATTTTTCTGCTTCATCCTTTTAATGGTTCTTGGCTATTTTTTGGTTTTCAGATATTTACCTATTTATAGTTTTTATGATAATATAATCTAGCCATGTTTTTCTCTTTCCTGTTATGCTTTTGTTCTTATTGTGTTTTCCTTTTTCTGTTCTTTTTCTTTAAATTTGTTTTTTAGTTTTTAGTTCCTTTCATGTTTTTTTTGTCCTTTCCTTTCTTTTCATTCCATTCTTCATCCCTTCTTCATTAGTGGGTAGCTCTCCATTCCTGGTCGCTGGGACAGTGTTCAGCTCCTGTGGTCAAACAGATGTTCTGAGTATGCAGAAGTGTACTTCTGGCTCTCCGCCACTAGAGGTCACTGTCAGCTGATTATTTGAAAAGCCTCTGGACCTTTTGACGTGAAAAAACTGAACTCATCCTCAGCTGAGGTCAGAGTTCAACCTTCCTGTGGTCAACTCTGCTTCTTCTTAAGCTGCTGCTGCTGCTGGTGGAGGAGGTGGAGCTGCAGGTGGAGGTGAAGGAGGTGGAGCTGCTGCTGTGACACCTGCAGGTCTGAATCAAGTCATTTCACCATGTTGATCATTAAAAACTTTAGAGGCTTTAAAAACAGACATTAAACCAAGATCAGCAGAAACAGGCCGTGTTGTGTTGTGTTGTGTTGTGTTACTGTGTTGTGTTACTGTGTTGCGTTACTGTGCTGTTTTGTTATTGTAGTGTGTTACTGTGTTGTGTTCTTTGGTTTTGTTATTGTGTTGTGTTTTGTTGTGATAATGTGTTTTTGTTGTTGTGTTGTGTTACTGTGTTGCGTTGTGGTGTGTTGTGTTACTATTGTGTTGTGTTGTCTTATTGTGTTGTGTTTTGTTGTGTTGTTGTGTTACTATTGTGTTGTGTTGTTGTGTTTTATTGTGTTGTTGTGTTGTGTTGTGTTGTGTTGTGTTGTTATGTTGTGTTACTTTGTTGTGTTACTTTGTTGTGTTGTGTTGTGTTGTTGTGTTACTGTGTGGTGTTTTATTGTGTTGTTGTGTTATGTTACTGTTGTATTGTGTTGTGTTGTTGTGCTGCTGTGTTACTATTGTGTTGTGTTTTATTGTGTTGTTGTGTTGTGTTACTGTTTTGTGTTTTGTGTTGTTGTGTTGTGTTGTGTTGTTATGTTGTGTTACTTTGTTGTGTTACTTTGTTGTGTTGTGTTGTTGTGTTGTTGTGTTGTGTTGTTATGTTGTGTTGCGTTACTGTGTTGTGTTATGTTGTGTTGTGTTGTTGTGTTACTGCGTTGTGTTGTGTTGTGTTATGTTATGTTGTGTTGTTGTGTTGCGTTACTGTGTTGTGTTGTTGTGTTGTGTTACTGTATTGTGTTACTGTGTTGTGTTGTGTTGTTATGTTGTGTTGTGTTGTTATGTTGCGTTACTGTGTTGCGGTGTTGTGTTGTTGTGTTGCGTTACTGTGTTGTGTTGTGTTGTTGTGTTGTGTTACTGTGTTGTGTTGTGTTGTTATGTTGTGTTGTGTTGTTGTGTTGCGTTACTGTGTTGTTTTGTGTTGTTATGTTGTGTTGTTGTGTTGTGTTGTGTTACTGTGTTGTGTTGTTGTGCTGCGTTACTGTGTTGTTTTGTGTTGTTATGTTGTGTTGTTGTGTTGTGTTGTTGTGTTACTGTGTTGTGTTGTGTTATTGTGTTGTTGTGTTGTGTTACTGTGTTGTGTTGTGTTGTGTTGTTGTGTTACTGTGTTGTGTTGTTGTGTTGTGTTGTTATGTTGTGTTGTTGTGTTGTGTTGTTGTGTTGTGTTGTTGTGTTACTGTGTTGTGTTGTGTTATTGTGTTGTTGTGTTGTGTTACTGTGTTGTGTTGTGTTGTGTTGTTGTGTTGTGTTGTGTTACTGTGTTGTGTTGTTGTGTTGTGTTGTGTTGTTGTGTTGTGTTACTGTGTTGTGTTGTGTCGTTATGTTGTGTTGTGTTACTGTGTTGTGTTGTGTTGTTATGTTGTGCTGTGTTACTGTGTTGTGTTGTGTTATTGTGTTGTTGTGTTGTGTTGTTGTGTTGTGTTACTGTGTTGTGTTGTGTTACTGTTTTGTGTTGTGTTGTGTTACTGTGTTGTGTTGTGTTGTTATGTTGTGTTGTGTTACTGTGTTGTGTTGTGTTGTTATGTTGTGTTGTGTTACTGTGTTGTGTTGTGTTGTGTTACTGTGTTGTGTTGTGTTGTGTTACTGTGTTGTGTTGTGTTGTTATGTTGTGTTGTGTTACTGTGTTGTGTTGTGTTGTTGTGTTGTGTTACTGTGTTGTGTTGTTTGTTGTGTAGCAGCTCCTCTTTTAAAGACTCGCTTTGACGTCACAGCACAATGCGGTGAGTGATGCTCGCGTGCTGCGTTCACTGAACCTCTGGAAGAAAGAGAATCGATGAAAATAAATGTATTGCATGTTGAAATAAGTTAACAAGTGAAACTGAAAATGCATGAACATGAATGCAGAAATGTGTGACAGCAGTGTTGTAGAACACCAGACCGGTCCTCAGACCACATGTTCCAGGTCTAGGATCGAGGGTGAGGTGGTCTTAACTCCAACACCACATAACAGACTACAACTTAATAATAATAATAATAATAATAATAATAATAATAATAATAATAATAATAATTATTATTATTATTATTATAATTATAATAATTATAATAATAATAATAATAAATAATATTGCATTGGTTTTATATAGCGCTTTTCAGGACACTCAAAGACGCTTTACATTGCATTATGCATTATTCATTCTCTCCATACTGGGTGGTGGTAAGTTACGACTGTAGCCACAGCTGCCCTGGGGCAGACTGACGGAAGCGAGGCTGCCAATCTGCGCCATCGGCCCCTCCGACCACCACCAACCATTCACTCTCACAACTTTCATACTAGAACTTACTTCTAAAGCAACTGATTACTTTTAAGATCAATCATTTTTACCTGTTAAAATTGTTACTGCCAAAAATATTTCTATTACCACAAATAATAAAACCATGTGGGAGGATGAGTTCACTGATGGTTTTGCACAGAAGCCTTATTTAATTAACATTTCAATTACTTTTTATTACTGTCTTACAATAACAGAAAATGTGAATTTTATTAATATAATCAATAGTTTCGTCTTCTGCTTTTTTTTTTTTTAATTAGAGAATAAAGTTGTGAAAAGCATTCCTTCAGCCCTGTACTTTCTCCTGGACAGGCCAACTCAACATAACAATAAAAACCACTAATACAGGGCTGGGCAGCTCATTTCCCCACAGGACCACATGAAACATGGACTGTGTCACTGAGAGGAGAGCCTGAAGCTGACCTGGACTTTGCTGAATAAGAATTATCTGGAGTCATTATAATGAGCTGCTGTTAATCTTTTACTTTCTCAGTTGTTGACTAGTAATCATGATTAAATTTGAATACATTCTGAGTTCATTAAATGCACAAATAAAAATTATGTATTTTCAATAATTGTCTTTTTTTTTTACCAGGTTTTTGAGATAACAGTTACTCACTCTGATAGCTAAAATTCTACAAAGAGCCAGTAATGCCAAGCTTAAGGACCACATGTGGATGTTATGATGTCATTATTAGTATTATTAACTCACTTTTTCATCCTATAAGACTGTATTTGGGTCCAGTGAGTCTTGTTTTGTTCCCTCCGTGTGTATGTACATGTGTTATATATTAATACTGAGCTATACTATCATATTAACTTGTGTATTACATCTAATGAAGAATAATGCTGTGGATTATGCCACAGTGCATTCCAAACAAACCTGAAGAAAGGTGTGATTATTGTAGTAGTTCTCTACAGAAAAGATCACGTTGTGTCTCACTACATGGCATTTTTCTTTGTTTTTCTTCTGGTTTTGGTTGTGAATGTCTTTGGCATTGCCAGATTGTTGGATGTTTCTGGATCTTATGGTTGATCTTTCAGAGGTGTTTATGATTTCACATGATGCTGTCAATCATGTTTCATTCATGATCTGCAAATTCAAAACAGCCCAGTATTAAATCTGAACAGACGGTGTGACTGTTGCCTAAAGGAATATCTGTAGAAAGAAGAGGAGCAGCTCTCAGGAGTCCTGTTTCTGGATGTTATGTCTGATCTATAAGGGTTTACAATGGATTTATAACTTCTCTAAACCTCAGGAAGAACAGCTGTTTCTCGTCAGGGAGGCATCAAATGGAAGGTTGCGGGTTTGATTCCCTATCTGCCCCCATCTACATGCCGAAGTAGACATGAACATTAAACATGTGATGAACTCATTTTATTTTTTACCTAAACAAAAGGAAGAAAGCGGTGAATAAAAGTTGATTGCCGTGTGTCCATCCTGTGAGCGTGAGAATTCCGCCCGTGTGTGCGGTCCGTGAAGGCGGCGCGCAGCCCCGCCGCCTCTGCTGGGAGGATCCGTCCATTCCGATCCGGGCAGCGGCTGCCAGCGATGCGATGCCCCGTTCTGCAGAGGATTCCCGGGCATAGGCGCTGTGTAGGTGCCGTGGTCGCACGGAGCGGACCGAACCGTCCCCGGTCTCTCTGATCGAGCGCCGACAGGAGCGCGCGGTGCCCGGCGGGGACTCGTGTTTACCGGAGAGCCGCTGGAAGAGGTGAGCCGCGGTAACTTTAGCCCGCTGCGTGCTACATGCTAACGGGGCTAGCCGAGCCGTATCCCCGGCAGCACCTGTGTACCTGCCCGGGGAGCTCCCGGTTCCCACCGGGGGAGAGCAGTGTGTGTGTGGCGGGGCTCCGTGGGGACGGACCGGGATGTTGTGAGGCGGATGAAGCCGAGCCGTGAACATCCTTCACCCGGGGAGCTAACGTGGATCAATCAATGAACAACGAGCTAGCCCCCGGTTACCGTCAAGCTAACAGCGGGTTGTCCCCGCTGCCGGGCCCGTTACACAGCCGGATTACCGGGCTGGTCGCTCCACTGCGATGCGGGAGAAAGCGAAGCGGTTCCTGGTGGTTTTTAGCGGAGTGTGAGCTCCATCGGAGCCGCGCATCAGGGATGTTAGCTGACAGCCGCCTGGCTGTCAACCCGAGTCCTCAAGACAACATCCAGGGATCAGCAGGACTCCTAACGGCCAGATCCAGGCTCCTAGCACCCAGATCCAGGCTCCTAGCACCCAGATCCAGGCTCCTAGCACACAGATCCAGGCCCCTAGCACACAGATCCAGGCTCCTAACTTCCAGATCCAGGCTTCTAGCACACAGATCCAGGCTCCTAGCACTCAGATCCAGGCTACTAACACCCAGATCCAGGCTACTAACGACTAGATCCAGGCCACCAGCACCCAGATCCAGGCTCCTAGCACCCAGATCCAGGCTCCTAGCACCCAGATCCAGGCTACTAACACCCAGATCCAGGCTCCGAACGACTAGATCCAGGCTACTAACACCCAGATCCAGGCTCCTAACGACTAGATCCAGGCTACTAACACCCAGATCCAGGCTCCTAACGACTAGATCCAGGCTGCTAGCACCCAGATCCAGGCTACCAACATAAAGATCCAGGCTACTAAGATCTATGTTTAGGCTACTAACGGCCAGATCCAGACTAAAGACATAAAGATCCAGGCTACCAACATAAAGATCCAGACTACTAACTTCCAAATCCAGGCTACGAACGTCTAGATCCTGACTACTAACATCCGGAGCCAGGCTACTAACATCTGGATCCAGGCTACTACCCTCCAGAGAGCCAGGAGCCACATTGTGTTGAGAGATATTTGTATTTCCTGAACGTCATACAGGTTTCCTGCAGTCTTTCATATTTTCTGGTCCCCATCATCAAGCTGCAGCTGTCCTGAGGTCAGTTTACTCTCTGAGGTGAACGAAGGGTCACGCTGCATCCACTCTGTACAGCAACACACACGAGTCCACCTGAGCTGTTTAATGAGCAGCGAGAACAAAATGATCTGCAGTGATTACAGAGACCGACTCCATTACATTAATGCTTTTATGAGTGGAAAGAATAGAATGTCATTGTAATTTTTTTCGGGCCTCTTCAGTGGCTGCGTTTTGATTGATCAGAGTGATCAGAAATGTTTTCATGTGAAGCATTATGTAATCAGGCCTCAGCATTAAGAACAATAAGATAATATCTTTATATAATATGAATAAAGTGGATTAGAGAACAGTACTGTTACATCATATACGTAACTCGACTCTACCACTTCTACTACTAATAATATTCATTTATATTGTAGCTTTCATTAATACAGTCCATTTCAGAAGGCTTCACAGTTTAAGTAGGAGAAAAATATGTTAAAACTGAGCAACATCAGTTCACTATTAAAACAGAATAAGCTTTATAGAAACACATTTATAGAACAGACAGAAATAGAACAGTGAGCGACGACACTCGATGTTAAAATGAGACTGGAGAACAGTGTTCATGTTACAGACTGAAGTTTTCATTCTGAAGTAACCAAGGTGTGAGAAAATCAGATTTCAGACCTGATTATATATTAACAGTAGGAATGAAGTATTTTATCAAATCGTGGATGTTACCAGTGGGAAAATGACATTCATGGTGTTCTAAATAGGTTAAAATGACTGAAAATTAATGAGTTCTAAATGTTCTCAGTTTGAGCAGGATTCAGGAAATAGACTTTTGTAGGTCTAAAAAAAAAAAAAAAAAAGTCTATTTCCTGAATCCTGCTCTTTTGTAGGGTGGGCCGCACGGTGGCGCGGTGGTTAGCGCTCTTGCCTCACAGCAAGAAGGTCCTGGGTTCAAATACCGGCCGGGGCTCGGGGCCTTTCTGTGTGGAGTTTGCATGTTCTCCCCGTGTGTGCGTGGGTTCCCTCCGGGTACTCCGGCTTCCTCCCACGGTCCAAAAACATGCATGGTAGGTTAATTGATCACCCTAAATTGCCCCTAAGTATGAATGTGTGAGTGAATGGTTGTTTGTCTATATATGTCAGCCCTGCGACAGACTGGCGAACTGTCCAGGGTGTACCCCGCCTTCGCCCACAGCAGCTGGGATCGGCTCCAGCCACCCGCGACCCCGAAAGGGATAAAGCGGTGGAAAATGAATGAATGAATGACTTTTGTAGGTAAATTATCGCAGAAGACAATAAGAATGATTTCAAAGTGAAACCTTATCTTTTTTATATCTCTATCAATCAATCACTCGATCAAATGACGAGGCAGTCAGTGATCAGGCTCAGATAAAACATGGTATTTACACTAAACACAGGATTTGTATATCGTCCAGGTGATTTTTACCTCCGCCAAGGAGGTTATGGAATCACGTCGGTTTGTTGGTTTGTTAGCAACATTACGGAAAAAGTTATGGACCGATTGCAATGAAACTTTCGAAAGGTGGGTCTTGGCCTAACTTAGAATCCATTAAATTTTGGCGATGATCCGGATCACTGTCTGGATCCAGGAGTTTTTTAAAGGATTCTTTATCATTGAGAGATAGGGAGTCTTTGACATAGTTGGGCATAACTCAACAATACA
Organism: Salarias fasciatus; assembly: GCF_902148845.1. NCBI lineage: Eukaryota > Metazoa > Chordata > Actinopteri > Blenniiformes > Blenniidae > Salarias > Salarias fasciatus. The sequence goes on from NC_043755.1 coordinate 24,172,565, forward strand.
TGACAAGGGGGCTTAGCAGAAAATTACAGTGTAACTTCTTCAATGACTCTAAGAGATATCAGCTGCTGGTCCAGATCACGGAAGTATTCCGGATACCAGGATCCAGAACAGACAAAAATAGGGGGATTCCGGAGTGTCAGTCACTGTGAGGAAACACATTGATATGAACATGCAACTAACAGTTTTCTCCCAGACTTTGTTTGTGTTGGGGAGAAATAAAATGTTTTTTTATTATATATGGTGTTGTTATTGTTGTTGGTGACTGATTTGAGCCGTGGCGGAGGTCTGCGCTCTCTGAGTGACACATTCTAGAATTCATGAAGTTTTAATGGAGTTGAGAGAAGTTCAGACTTCAGTTAATAACACGGACTTTTACCAACCATTCAGTGTCAGTAAGGTCAAATAGAAAACAGTCATTTACGGTGTTCTAATGAAATAAGTTAGCTTGAAATAAGCATTTTTTAAATGGAGAATACTTATATTAATGTTGAAAATATCTTTGAAAAAACAAGAATTTTAAATAAATAAGATGAAGTAAAATGGGAGCAGAGAGTTTTGGCCTCTTAACATCTCGTCATGTTGATCATCCTAAACTAAAGACTTTTCCCGAGAAGAGTGAATTGAACTGAACCTTCTTTTTTTTTTTTTTTTTTTTGCAATAAGACTTTAGCAATTTCCTCTGTATTTTAGAAATAGCATCAACGTTTTCAGTTGTTTTTTTCACAGTAGCTTTTTTTGAAGCAAAGCTCTGAAGGAACCTCCGTCACGCCTTCGTCTGGATGATGCTCACTGCTGAGATGCAGCTCTGAATATCAGGTCATTTACATGTTTTCCAGTCAGAACTGTGAGGTTTTGGGATTGAAGTGTGTTGAACAGCTGCCGGCTGCCGTCACACACCTGACGGATCGTTCGCGTCACCTGAGCGTGAGGTTTATGTGAAGTGTGGTTCGGGAGGAGAGTCATCAGGATTTATCAGCACTGCTACTCATATCAGTCCTGCTTATCAATACAGTGCTTTAACTCTTATCTGTGCTCCTTTTAATTTCTTTTTTAATAAGATTTTAAAAAAGATCAATCAAGCAATGATTTGAAGAAATCACCTTTATTAACACTAATATGGTGACGATTGTCTGAAATAAACTATTTGTGAAACGAAACCATCGAACAGACTAAATCAAGTTTTATTTTGAAAGTGTGCATTTAAATGTATTTTATTCGGCATTGGGTTTTATTTTGAAAAATGTGTCACTTCCAGCAGCGTTTCCTGTTTCGTGCGCTTAGCTCCATCACTTTCATTGAATCTATAGTTGAACTCCCGTTAAGTCGTCTTATTCTCCGTCCTGCTGCTCTGCGGTTTAAAACTGGTGCGTGGTGCAGAGCAGGCTGTGGAGCCGTGCTGGTCCCGGCGGCGGTCCTCGGCGGTCCTCGGCGGTCCTCGGCGGTCCTCGGCTCTCCTGGTGTCCTGTTGAAGTTCCTGACCGTCCATCAGTCTGAGTCTGAGCCTCACCGTCTCTCTGCCGCTGTGTTTCCCGCAGGAGGCCGGAGCGATGGGATCCCCCGTCTGCCTTCGATGAACCCCAGTAAGCCGGACCCCCGAGACTCGGCCAAGCCGCCCCCGGCCCCCGCGGGGGCCCCCCTCTCCCCAGCGCCCTCTCCGGCCATGGCGGGCTTCAAGCGGGGCTACGACGGCAAGATCGCCGGCCTGTACGACCTGGACAAGACGCTGGGCCGCGGCCACTTCGCCGTGGTCAAGCTGGCGCGCCACGTCTTCACCGGGGAGAAGGTGGCGGTCAAGGTGATCGACAAGACCAAGCTGGACACGGTGGCGACGGGACACCTGTTCCAGGAGGTGCGCTGCATGAAGCTGGTGCAGCACCCCAACATCGTGCGGCTCTACGAAGTCATAGACACTCAGACCAAGCTGTACCTCATCCTGGAGCTGGGCGACGGCGGCGACATGTTCGACTACATCATGAAGCACGAGGAGGGCCTCAACGAGGAGCTGGCCAAGAAGTACTTCGCCCAGATCGTGCACGCCATCTCCTACTGCCACCGGCTGCACGTGGTGCACCGCGACCTCAAGCCCGAGAACGTGGTGTTCTTCGAGAAGCAGGGCCTGGTGAAGCTCACCGACTTCGGCTTCAGCAACAAGTTCCAGCCGGGGAAGAAGCTGACCACCAGCTGCGGGTCGCTGGCGTACTCCGCCCCCGAGATCCTGCTGGGCGACGAGTACGACGCCCCCGCCGTAGGTACGCAACGCAACGCAAAGCAACACAACGCAACACAACGCACACAGTGGCGCCGCTGACAGGATGTGAGCCGAATGTTTGAAGCAGCCCAGACACAAAGCAGAGTGTGGTTCTGACTGGTGGCCTGTTGGAGTCAGAACGCCGCCGCCTTTGTTGCTTGTGGCGTCTTGAAGTGTCTGCTGTCGTCAGTTCTGTCTCTGTGTCTCTGTTGGCTGGAAGCAGAACAACTCGGGACTTTCCCCTTAAAGTATACACTTCTTTCTGTTCTCAACTTCTTTCCCTTTTCGTCTCAGTCGTCTTTGTGATTTTCAGCTCTGATCTTCGATCCTCAGTGGCTGTTTGTATTTGAGCCGTCTGGATTTTATCTGATGTGTTTAAAGCTGATCATCTTAACGTGTCGCTTTGTTTGGTGATGAACTGGATGAACGATATAGAACGATACTGATTCAGATGAAAACCCTTTAGGGAGATGACTTTAGCCCCCCCCCCCCCCCCCCCCCCCCCCCCCCAGGCCGGGTCCTCCACGCCGGGCGCTGCTAAGAGCACCGTGCCGCGGCGCCCTCCGTCACCTCGGACACGTGTTCGTCCCGGCGCCTGCTTTGCATGTAAATTGCTCTCCGTTCCGCTGTGTGCCCGGTGCCCCCCCAACACCCAGTAACCCAACACCCAGAGTAGCTCCGTGTCCCGACGCCGCGGACACGGTTTGACACCCGTCAGTCTGCAGAGTCGGCTCTGCCAGCGCCGTGTCGCCCGCCGGTGTCCCGTTGCACCAAATGAAGCGCCTCATTGATTTTCCCTGAGACGGAGCAGAGTGTGTGGTGTGTCTCACCGCATGGCGTGGGGGGCTGTGGGGGGGGTGTGATCCGTCAGGCAGAACCGTGGGACCGGGTCCAGAATCGGGATCGGATAATGAGATGTTTGACATAGAAAGCTTTCATCCTGCACGGTCAGAGAAGATTCTCCATCACAGATGTTTGAAAGGTTTTCGTCCCGGAGAATCTGGACCGAGGGTCACGACCCTCTGGAGGAAAACTCTGTGATTGTCCGTCTGCTGACCTCGAGCAGCAGAACTGTTCAGTTGAAGAGTTTTCATAAGAAGTGCCACTTTGGGAGATGCTTTCAGAAAACTTTGTCGTTCATGTTGTGCAAGGTAGAGGTGAAAGGCTGCAGTTACCCATGACACCATCTGGTGGAGTAATGTGGTACTTCAAGGGAAGGGGTCTCGGGCTAGTTGTTTACCTTGCTGATTCAGCAGACCTTCCTTTAGTTCGACACGAAGACGTGGTCGAGTCCACGTCATGATTGATCTGTTTGCCCGCCGTGATGGCTCAGTGTGTTTCTTGCAGCAGCCTGCCTGCGCTGGATGCGGTCTGAACCTTTAGCCCGGGGTGTGTTTAGTTGCGTATGCATCCCGTACACACAGGAAGTACATTTTTAATCAGGTAGTACCGCTAAAGATGAGTCGCTCTCAGAGCGCCGGGTCTCACAGAAATGACCCAACGGGAAGAAGCCCGGTATCGGAGGCTGAGGAGGCTGTTCTGTCAGGTTTCCACCAGGCAGCGGCGGCGGCGGCGTTCATCACCGGGGCATCGGCGCTGCGTCTCCAGAGAGCAGCCAGAGCGACGCTCAGCGCTGCCTGGTTACTGTTACCCTCTGCCAGCCGGTGGAGGAACAGCTAATCCATGCCATTGTGTGGCAGAGCGGGGGAGAGGAGGCCGGTGTTGACATGGACTGACTGGCTTTGATTAAAACTCACTCAGCCGCCTCCCACCACTCGGCCAAACGCCACTTTCCTCATTACATCCACTGTTTTCCTCTCACACACTCAATATTTGCCAGTGGTTTTTTTTCCTACCCTGAACAGACAGAAGGAGAAATGACTTCTCACAACTGTAATCCCAACAAAATGCTCTGCGGGACTTTATTAGCTGTTGAATAAAGAATAAAGCCCAGTCAAGAGCTTTTTAGCTTCTGGTTCTGGTGAAAGACCAGACTCTTTGATGGCTTGTTGTGTCTTTAGCATCACAGTAGATCCAAGCTGGAGAGCCACTGTCCGCACTGAGAGGCCAGTGCACCCCGTGGTCTGTAATTCAGATGTTTGAAATCTTGTGTTCTTTTCCACAGAAACACCGTGAAAGAACTTTCAGAATGCTGGCAGAGCTAGCAATTGGTTACTCATAAAATGGGTAACGCAACCAAAGCTTTCTGGAAGCGGTCGGGCTTCGTCCCGTGAAGACGGCGAGGACGCAGCTGCTGCACGTGCACTGTTTTCCGCTCCAGTGCGCTGCATTGCTTTCTCCATCGCTGGACACAGACGGGTCCGACAGGTCCGTCAGGTCGCTCGGCACCAGCAGGAACTCTGATGGGTTTGTTGATATCGCTGCTCGTCGCTCACTCTCGACGGTCGGCAGGTCAGAACCACTCCTCGTGCTTCTGAGAGCAGTTTTCGCCGCAGCAGCTCCGAGTCTCCGCTCGGCTCTCGGTGGCTCTGCCTGCCGCTCTTCAGAGCCTTTGACAGGTTTACCGCTGGCTTGGTTTGTCCTGATTGGACTCTGTCTTGGTCCTCTTTTGGCTCGCGGGCCTTAGGTTTTGACACTGAGTTAGAAGGTAGAGGCTTTGCGTGTGAACCGGGTGGAACCACGTGCACCGCGTGGTTCTAATGAGCCTGCTGAGCGCCGGCAGGTCTGGTCTCGTCAGGAACCGCCCGCCTCGTGGAGGTGAGCTCCTCCTCCAGAGCTGCTCCTCTGCTCCACGGGTTAATTCCAGGACCGGCCGAATGCTATTACTGTCTTTGACCGTGTGTGTGTGTGTGTGCGCGCGCGCGCGTGCGTCCTCTGTTGTGCCTGCGCTGTGGATGAATACTTGTATGTTTTCATCAATCCATATCAGGTATTGAGGTATCTGATAGGCCTGTACAGACACACACAAGGCATTGTGGGTATTGTAGCGTTCATCAGCTGGTCCTCCTGCAGCTTCACTGCTCATATTAATGAAGATGTGGAGACAGATAATCTCCGGAGGAGCAGGGCGTGTTGGACTGTCGTCTGATTGAGCGATGTGGACCAGGACCCCGGCTGGGTTTTGGTGGGTGAAGCAGATGTTCTCAGCAGGACTGGGACGACGTGCTTCTGTCACGATTCCGTTTGTTTGAGGTGCTGACTCGATCTACACTGCGATTCTTCAATTCTGATGCAAATATTTCGTTTGTGGGAAGATGCTGAGTGTTGAAGGAATATGTTGATAATCTGACGTGAGCTGATTGTGGAATCTGTCCTGTTTGCTTCCATTGCGCTCATCGTTTAGTTTATTTGCGAGCAGGTTTGTTCAGCTCTCAGATGATAAAAATATCACTCCAGTAATCTCGCCAGTGCGTTCATCCCGGCCCAGCAGCGCCGGCTCGGCCGCCGCGTCGGTCCCCAGCGTGAACCCGGGCCGCTCAGAGAGGCAGCGGTCAGCTGTCAGTCGGTTATGGTGGGATTAGCCGGAGCGAGCTGATCCCCCTGGGGGGGCGGGGGGGTGGGCGGCATGTGAATGGATGGGGCGACAGGTGGCAGAGGCTGTGCAGCGTGTTCAGTCTCAAGCCGCGAGGACAGACCCGAGTCCAGGACTCTGCTGGCAGACGCTCGGTTCTGTTTCACTCAGCAGGTTTGATCGGAGACAGAGTTGAGGTGTGAGGTCTGATCGTCGCTCCGCCGTCTCCAGGCGTGGCGTTCGAGCCCCTCCAGCAGCACTTCCCCCGCAGCCTGGCCCTCCAGCAGGTCCTGACCCGGTCCCGTCCGGGGCTAAAGTGAGCTGACAGTTGGGGGAACAACAAGTCATTAGCTCGCTCTCTGGGCGGCGGCGGCGGCGCGGCGGGACCTCGTCACTGCGGAGGTGTTAGCGACAGCCTTTTGGACGCCGCTCTGCCGGACTGCCGCCGCCGCCGTGCACTTTCCATTGTCCAGCCGGCTTTCAGGACTCGGGGAGTTTGAGCGGAGCGGGGGCGAGGTGCGCTTCAGAGGCGTCGGGACAGGAGTGTGTGGCGTGAGGCAGAAGGCAGGTTGGTCTTGTTGTGTTTGGACCGCAGCCAACGTGACTGCTGGGTAACCGTCAGGTTAGCTTGCAGGAATGCTGCTCGCATATTTAAATCTCGCTTCTCCTCTGCAGTCTGATCCAGAATGAGGACGGAGCGAGGCTAGCATCGTCGAACATCATCGTGATCGTTCCATCTCCTCAGCTGGTTCATCGTTAGGCGTTCCGCCATAAAATCGGTTCAATACAACCAACTTCCTGCTTCCCGCTGATCCCTGGACTGAAATGTCCCCAGTTCCCCAAAGCCGAGAGGAAAGGACCCAGAGCATGAAGGCAGCACGACTCCGACTGGAGCAGCGAGGCTGAATGTTTAGAGAAGACGGTAGTAAACTCCACCACTGGGTTATCAGTATTGTGTCATTTAAGAAAAAGTTCAATATTTACCGAAGTATGGAGCTTCTTGAACAGTCCTGTTTTCTCTCATTGGTTGTTGGAAAAACTTTGCCATCGACACACGTGAATTTTTTTAAATTAAAAAATGAAAAATAATCTTATTCCAGTTCCTAAAAGTTTCCGTTAGAGCAGAAAGAGAATGATGAGTGTGGATTAGTGCTGCCTTATCTCGACGGTTGTCTTAGAATTCAGTTCTTAAAACAGACCAAAAGAAAAGCCCTCGGTCTCCAGAGCACCAGCTGGGCCTGGTCTGAACCCCACAGTCTACCTGGGTGTTGCTGTTGGTGACGATGAGCCCTTGCTGAGCACACAGCGCCACCTTCTGATGGATACTTCAAGCCATTAAAATGTTTTTCTCGGGCTCGGCTGGACTTCATCAGCTGATCTCAGTCCAGCTCAGCTTCTGTGTGGTTTGATGAACGAGTGAATTCTTCCCGTGTCGATATGGAGCCATATTTTCTTTCCTCACACCTTGTTGGATGTTTGACACCACGACTGAACGCAACGGCCGCAGATTCCACTCGACTGCTTCCTTTCCAGTCTCACCAGCAGGCGGTTCTGCTCTCTCCTCGTCTTTCGTTGCCCCGTCCTGCTGCTTCCTCCGCTCGTCTCCCGGTGGAGCTGGCTCCGCTTTGTGTCTGACAAATGTGCTATTAATACACCCGATAAGCCCTTCCACACAGCAGACACACACTATCTCTGATCCAGGAGTCTGCAGAGCCCACCGTGGACCGGCCAGACCGCGATCAGACCTGATCCCAAACGAGAAGAACTGAGTTAAAGCAAACCTCCGAGTTCCATTCCCAGGAACTCCTGCAGGAGACCTGGAGCAACTTCCTGCTTTCCACTGCAGAGAGATCCACCAGCGGCTTGAGCCAGGATCCAGTTCTTTTCAAGTGTTCATTTGTTGTATTTTCAGAGTACAGCTCAACACAGAACTGAATGAATCCACCTTCCGTCCAGTCCTGCCTTGGATTGTATTGACTTATTATTTTTCTCATATGAAAACTGAATCAGAGGAAAATCGGAGAAGCTGCTGAGAAGGTTTTGGAGTCCCGGCAGCCTCCAGATGAACTGTTACCTCAGTGGGATTCCTCTGCACAGAGAGAGCTGATTAAGTGTAATTATTCCTCTCAGTGATCCGTGATGAACGGGAGGAGCTGCTGCTGCGTTCCCTGGGGATGGTCGCTGGTCGCCGGCCGCCGGGCCGACTCGCCGGCCGCTCGGCTCAGGCATCAGCTGACTGGCTGATATGCAGACTGACCAGTGGGCGGGTTACCTGGGCTCGGAGTTACCTCTGCCGTTTACATGTCGGCTCCATTCCTGATTCATCGATTTTGATTGAACTTCCATGAAGCTCAAGACACTCATGGGAGCGTTCAGAGGTTTAAGTGCCTTGTTCAATGGAATAGGCTTAACCCCTAACGACCCCTGATCCTAACGAACGCCCAAACACAACACAAGTTCGTCTTTATTTCACTTGAAAACACCTTGTGATGTAAACAGGCTGTTTGTTGTTGTTTACTTGGCGTCACCAGATCCCAGAACGGTCTAAACGTCGGCTCGCTGCCCTGACTTACGCTTACATAACCGCTCCATCGCTCCACAGAGGCTCCAGACATCGGCTTGTGAGAATGTGTTTGAGCTCCTTATTGAAGGTTTGCAGCTCATTTGCATCTCTGCTGATATAAATAGGTTTGTTGGGAAACTCTGCCAGCGAGTGTTTTGCATTTCTGCTCACATTTGTCGACTCCCGCTGTGTAAAAGCCTTCAGACGCTTATTCTGGAGATCAGATGGATTCTTCTGGCGCCGTACATTTGAAACCTGTCCTGCGAGGGGAATGTGGGCTTCAGCGGGTCCCTTCCTGCTCCTCAAGCTCAGTGGAGCCGTCGGCTTCCCGGTGCCGGTCCAGTCCTCCTCCTCCTGGTCCAGGTCCAGTCCTCCTCCTGGTCCAGGTCCAGTCCTCCTCCTGGTCCAGGTCCAGTCCTCCTCCTGGTCCAGGTCCAGTCCTCCTCCTGGTCCAGGTCCAGTCCTCCTCCTGGTCCAGGTCCAGTCCTCCTCCTGGTCCAGTCCTCCTCCTGGTCCAGGTCCAGTCCTCCTCCTGGCCCGGTGTGGTTGGGTGGAGTTGAGGGGAGGGTTTGGTTCTCCACTGGGGATCGCTGCCCTTCGGATGGAGACGTGACCGGGAACTGCCGGTGTCGGTGCTCCGCTCGGCCACACGGTGCGACAGGAAGCCTGCCGCTCGCTCTCCAGCCCTGATTTGACGTGACTGTTGCTATGGTTACAGATGCTTGGCAGCAGAAGAGAGCCAGGTGTCGGTAGTGCCCCCTCCCTGACCCCGCTGCTGACCGGGGTCAAACTCGGACACCGCGTCTCCAAAGACGGTGAAGAGTGTCGGCACATGATGGGAGTGGATGAGGAGCATGAAGCGCTGAGCAGGCGGCGGCGGCGGCGGCGGCAGAGCGCTGACAGCAGTTGTTGAGAGCAGCTTTGCTGGCCGAGGGTCACTGCGGGGTCAGGGTCACTGAGGGGTCAGGGTGTTTGACCTGCTCCTGGCAGCAGGTCCCAGGAGGGTCGGAGCTGTTCATAGCTCTTCCAGACCAGAGCCAGTGAAACATCACGATCTTTCTTCAGAGTTTATTTTGTGAGATTTGTTTTAAAATGGAGTTTATTAGATTTTTGTGAAGGTAAGTTAGTGTACCTCAGGAATGAAGAGAGGTTTAATTTGATACGGTACTGAAAAGAAGCTGAGAAAATTGAGTTTTGCTTTTAAACGATCATCAGTGACTCAGTCTGAGCCTTTCAGAAAGCTGGCTTTCATCCTGTCATTTTTTAATAATCACACAGCGTCAGCTGGAGTGGTTTAACTCACTTCAGACCAGTTTCCTGTCGATGGAGGAATCTTCTGGCTCTGGGCATTTCTGACATTAGGATCTGAGCCGTGGAGGCCTGTAGCCTGAGAGGACATCCGGTGGTTTGCTCCACTCTTATACCTGCCAGTGATGTGTGAGGAGTTGTGGAGTTTCCTCCATATTAAGGCAGTGGAGAAACACCTGCAGCCACCATGCTAATGGAAGCCAGAGAGAGAGAGAGAGAGATCCATCCGTCTCTCATCCACATTCAGCCTCTCCTCCTCTCAGTCACTCAGTAATCCCACATGTTCCCTCCTTCCTTCTCAGGTTGTTTTGGCCCTAAAAGCAGCAGTTTTCCTGCTGAGCGTCGATGAGCTCCGTCTCTTCAGTCGCTGGAAGAAACACATCAGGAGAGAAAGGATCCTTTCATCACGGTGTGTGTTGTGTGTTTTGGGAAACACTCCTCCACAGGATGTCTGAGTCTCCGGTTATTGCAGCAGTACTGAGGAAGCTGCTGGCTGACTGCAGGTCACGTCTGGGTTTCCCTGTTGCACCGTTACTGAAATGGTTCGACCTCCAGAAGCAAAGATAGAAACGAGACGTACTTTCATTTTCATTTTTTATTTTTACTCTACTTCAACCGAGCAGATCAGCGGCAGGTTCAGAGGAATCCATGTTTGGCTCCTCTGCGTTCCATCATATTTGATTTCAGTACGATTAAACTTCAGCCGGCTCCGTTTTCGCACCATTTCAAGTGAAAATGCATCGTTTTCAGAAGGTTGAGTGAAAATTGTTTTGTAGAAGTTCCGCCGTGGGAGCTGCTGTCGTAAAGTTTCATATTTGGTGGCTTCGTCTGTTTGAACAGACATCTGAAATGCAAAGAAAGTTTTGTTTTCACTTGAAAACGTCGGCATGTAAACGCTGCCTTGCTCATCAGCATGGAGTGAAACCAGAGCTGCCAGCTGGCGGCCCTGAAGACAACATGTGGAATATGAGAAGACTCCATCACACACTGCTGTCACACACCGGCGGCGCCAGACTCTCTCTACACTCTAATTGTGCTCGTTGGTTCCTGCTGCTGCAGGAGGCTCATTAGTGCAGCGAGCCGGTTCCCCGGCGGCTCCCTGGCTGCCTGCGCCGCGGTGGAGACGCGTCCCGCTGTTGTCCAAACACGCTGAAACCGAGCGAATGACAGAAAGAGACCCTGGAAGTGTGCGTCAGGACGACTCCGTCACCGACGGAAGGAAGATAAAAAAAACCAACAAAGCGGCGTCTCAGTTTAGCTCGTCTCACTCGCCGACGCTCGTTCTCACTTTCTGCTGCTGCTTTTAGCCCCGGCGGCTCCTCCGGTACACAAATACTGTTTGTGTTTGAGCGGGATGAGTCAGCCTGCTCGTAAAGTTATGTAACGTCAGCGTTTATCAGGAGGAAACCTGCTGCTTGGCAGCCGGTGTGATGCTGCTGTCGGGCTGCGAGACGTCGAAACGCATCAGCGAGCGTTTCCTCTGCTGAGTGGACCCGGACAGCGGAGCGTCAGTGTTCACTGTGGGCTCTTCTCTGTGCGCATACAGGTTTTATTACATAAAAACAGCTTCTGCTCATGATCCCACAGGAAAACGGCGTTGTTTTCAGCGTTTCTGCGACGTGTTGAAAGCTGGTGATGAAGCCACACGGCCAGGCCTGCAGAGGCCGGTTCACAATGAACATGAACCATGGCAGCAGACGCACACCGTCGTCCTGGAAACGGACGGACACCGTGGTCGTGTCAGTGGACACCGTTGTTGTGTAAACGGACGCTGTCGTTGTGTCAACGGACGCCGTCGCCATGGAAACGGGGCCTTCCGCTTGGTTCTGCTCTCCATGCCTGCAGGAGACCTGCTGTTCAGTGTCCGACAGCTCAGGGAGACGTTTCAGTGAAGTGTTTCCACTGTAAGTTCAGCTGGACTCCATCACACGCAGGGCTGCTGTGGTTAATAAGAGTTTGTGTGTGTGTGTGTGCGTGTGTGTGTGTAGACAGAGATCCTCAGCAGACTGTGCTGTCACCCTGAGTGCTCTCTTCCTCCCTCCTCCGCCTGTCTCTGACAGCACCATTCATACTGATGTGTTGAGCACATGCGAGTGTGTGTGTATCTGACTGAGTGTGAGTGTGTGTGTGACTGAGCGCTCTTCAGGCTGACAGCTCTGCACATGTTGGTGTCGTCCTGTCCGCCAACAGGACTGTTTTGTCCACTTATGGACTCCTGCAGCAGTAAAATGATGAAACCAGTGTGAAGATGTTTGTCAGCATCGAGTCTGTGTGAAATGATTTTGTGCGTGCGTGCGTGCGTGCGTGCGTGCGTGCGTGCGTGCGTGTGTGTGTGTGTGCGTGCGTGACCACATTTCCTCAAGATGTTATTAACATCAGACTGACGCTCGTCTCATTGAGACTGTTTGATTGAAGAACAGTCCAGATGGAACTCTGGGTATTGGAGCTGCATGATGTGTTGCTGGTTGATTGTCAGTGAAAAACTAATCAACTTTCACAACACTGCAGCTGAATAAACGATGCTTCTGTGCAGAACCGTACTCTGCCAGAGCAGCCGCCGAAAGGCAGCACAGGTTTTTCCTTTTCCCTTGAGCCTTGCTGAGCCGGACTGTGCAGCCTCCAGCGGCGGCTCTGGCAGCGGGGCGGTTGGGATTGTCTGGAGGTGCCACCGTGACCCCGGCTGCTTCGCTCGCCGCTCGGCTCGGCTCTTCCTGCCGCTCGCCGCGTGTGCTCAGCTGGTTTCCGCCGAGCCGTGCTGGTGTGGTATTTTCTGCTGCGTTTTCCTGTTTGCGCTGAGTCTATTTTTGGCGGCGCTGCTCGTGCTGCTTTCTGCCTGGGAATACTCTGTTTTCACTGAGTTGTGGGCGTGGCCACGAGAAATAACGACGGATGCCGGCGATCTGCCCCTATTTCCTGTTTTCTTTTTATTATGTTGAAAAATGTCCCAGTCTCTTGACTCGTTCTTTTTTCTTTGCTATATTCACATTGTTGCGGTGTTCACCGTGCACAAGCACTTTAAACATGACAGAAAGAGACGTCATACTTTGAGGACTTTAAATGCTTTTTGTGCCAGAATCAATATTTAAGGTATGAAAATTCCAACATGTATTTCTTGCAGAGAGACGTCCCTGACCCACAGGGAGTCATTACAGGGAGTCTTCAGCCGTCCCTCTGATACCTGTCTTTTAGTGGCTCTCTGGACGTTTTCAAGTAGCAACTGAAAACAGTCTCATCCTCTCACCACATTCTGCACGCTTCCTGCTTTCATTTTTGAAGAGGTTTGAATCCTGGAGTGTCTCTCTGCTCGTTTCTCTTCTGCACCATCATGAAGAGCTGACTGTCGTTCTGCTGGGAAGTAGCTTCAGCCTCAGAGACACAGACTAACATCCAGTCAGTAAAAACAGAATGCTGCATGCAGTCTACAGGCTTCTAAACATTCTTGAAGAGTTTGAACGGCTCCTCCAGTTATAGTGTGATGACTCTTGTTGTCGTCCCGCTGCTGGCTTTGTCTTACTGCCAGACGACGAGAAGCTCTGAACATCGCTGCATTTGCAGCACTGCAGCCATGTCTCCTGGCCTTCTCTGACATGAGCTCATGTCTACAGGGTACGGTGTGTGCCGCCGGGTTTTCCACCTGTTCTGTCCTTGCATGTGTTTGATGATATAGCCTTGCACTGCAGAACAGGTCGAGCGAGGACCGCCGCCGCAGCGCGACGCCTCCGGGCAGCAACGGCTCCTCTGGCTGGAAGAACCCAGAAACCATTCCTGCCCCCTGCCACTGCTAGAACAGAAAATACAGTACATTCATCCCATTATCTCTGAGTGTGGAGGCGGTGGTGACGTGGTTGAAGTCACCTGAGCAGACAGGAAGACACGCTGTTGAGTCTGTAGAGGAAGAGTTGGAACTCTCCTGGTGAGTAAGAGCTGAGACCAACAGCAGGTCCTCCTGTGATGTCTAACAAGCTGCTGATGACTGAGAAATCTTCCCCCTGCAGGAATCCAGCGAAAACAAAGTTAATCTCACTGCTAGAAGCTGCTCAGACCGTAGAACAGAATGAACACGTACACTACGTGGCTCCACTGTGACCCAGAACGTCTTTAGGTATTGTTTTATTTTTGTCCCCTCTGGATTGCCCCCGAGCCAGACTTTCTCGTATTGGTACTCCACATAACATTAAGAAGACATGAAGGAGGCTGCTGGGATCGAGAGGATGTTAGTGGACTCTTCCCTCTGGAGCAGTTTGAAACTGAAACTGAAGAGCTTCACATCTTTCTTCCTGCTTAGTGGAATACACAATGATCATCAGCAGCCATGTGAAAACAAACAGGGTTTCTGAAGGATAAGGGCTGTAGTGGGTGTCATCGAACAGATCCTGGTTGGTTTCCATGTTTCCTGTCAGTCAGCTCAATGGGCTTTGAAGGACCTTCTGATTAGTGTTGATCAGAATAGAAACGTCGTCAATGAGCTCCGTAGAACCTGGGCTAACCGGCATCCTGCTCCAGTGTCTGCTGTTTCAGAGTGAGTAGTGCAGTCCAGTTCCTCTAGCCCCATTTTCATGACGTTTCAAGTGAGAACGAATCGCTTTAGCTCTTTGGCTTCAGAAAACTTTCGTGCTCACACCTCAGTGTTTTAAAAACCACGTCCATTTACAGAGAAACCCCAGAAATGATGCCGTTTTCATGTCGTTCCACTAGTGGGTGCTGTTGACACACCTGCAGAGAGCAACACACTGCAAACCTGAACAGGGACGGGTTGGACTGTCACCGCAGTGATAAACCCACGCCGTTTCACAGACAGTTAATGAGTGCTTTTTAATTTTTCTGTTGATAATTATTTTAAAAGTTTTGGATTTTAATACAACAAGAAAATGGCGACTCCATCAGCTGCAGCTGAAGTAGTCTTGGTTTGTCTCGACAACAGACCAAAACAAAAAGATCCTCCTTTTCCCGCCATGGAAGACTGAAGGAACCTTCTTTAAGAAGCAGGAGTTTAACAACTTCCTCATAATGAAGTTGTTTTCAGTGCTATTTTCAATGTCTATTTCTTGCGATGCGCTCATTGTTCGATGTCACGCTGGCTTTTCAGGAAACAAACACCGCTGATCTCCCGCCGTAGCATGTCCATGCAGATACAGCAGCCTCCCCCAGGCAGACAGCAGCAGCGGTCTGATCCGCCCTGTGTCAACACCCTGAGGAGGCCTAATTGGTACATCGAACCGCAGGCTGCTACACCGACGTCAAGCCGGGCCAACCTTTCTCTGCGTCCACGTCTTGTTAATATTTCAGCAGCCAAACACTGACGAACCACACCAAACACTCCAGACGAGCCAAACAGAGGAAACTCACGTCAGTTTACACCAGATTTTACAGCCAAACCTCCTGCACAACATGAAATCAGGCTGATTTCCCCACCGAGAAGCACAAGCCGGCCTTGTTTGCTTCATTTTGGGTGCAGTACTTCGTTACATTTCAGTGCCAGAAGCACTGGATTAGCTCTCACTGCCAGAATACTGTGGAACAAACTCTTGAGGAGTTTTCTGTGTTCATACTTGCTGATGAAGAATTACTTAGTTACTTTTGAGCTCTCCTCAGTGTGTCTCAGACCCGGAGGACGAGGCCACCCGGAGCACAGGTGCGCCCTGAGATTGAATTTGCGGGACGTTATTAAAACCCAAACCAAACACATTAAACCTTGCAATCAGTTCCACGAGTCCCTCTCAGAGGTCTGCCGAGTTCCAGCCCAGAGCCAGAGGCCGGACGGCCTGCAGGCTCGCTGGTTCAGTGTGAGCGTCATTAAACTGTGGCCCGTGACTCCATGTCCAGTCCGGTTCAGCTATCAGCCAATCGGCTACAAGCACAGCAGCTTTCAGGAAGCAGTGTGAAGGAAACCCTCAGTCAGTTTCAACAGTGCTGAAAGCCGTGAACTGAGCACAGTCCTCGCTTTCAAACCCGGAGCGGATTTAAGAAGCAGGAGTTTTCCGTTTCCACTTGAAAGTGTGTAATCAGGCCCGTCCACCCATAGAGGAGCTGTAAACACACACACCTCAGCAGCGTGTGTGTGTTCAGCCGCAGAAAGCTCTTCATGGAGTCCTGCTCCTTTTGCTGTCTTTTGCACCAGGCCTTTCCTTTAATTGGACCAACTCTCAGAGACGAATCTGCTTTTGCTGACTTTCAGAAGTGGAGACTGAACTTTTAAAGCTGACAGTCTGAGTGGAGTGTGTGGAGTGTGTGTCGCGCCCGGCCTGTTAGTGCTGACTGATGGAGAAACGTATCTCCGTTCCCTCGAAGTGACCGGTAATGGAGCGGCCTCCTCGGTTCAGAATGGGCCCGACTGTTGGCTGTGATTCCACGCCGAGCCGCTCGGCCCCGGGCCAAGTCCTGCAGCGCTGATACCAGCCCCGCACCGCCACGTCTAAATATGGTTCTCTTCCAAATGAGCGTGCGCCGCTGCTGCAGGCCGCCTGCGAGCTAAAAGCATTTTATAATCTCTCTGAAAAGTCCTCATTATGCTTATTCAGGCCTTTTTCTCTCCGTCAGAGCCTCATTCTGCCAAACCATTAACTATTGAGGGCATCTGAGCGTTTGAGCTTAATTAGAAAGTCACTTAAAAATCCTCATCGTGGTAATTACTTCAGACGTGCCAATATTAACTGAAATCTCTGTGACGTGTGTGTGGGTGTGTGTGCGTGTGTGTGTGTTTCTGCCCCTCCAGAGTGAGCGAGCTGGCTCTGGGAGTGTTGCACATTGACTCTGAAAGGTTTGCGTGTTTTTCCGGGACATGCTGGGACGCTGATGCGATTCCTCCCCGGACGCGATCACACACCTGGACCTGCTCGGCCGACACGGCCAGCGACTGTTAGCAGCATCATGTTCGTCCCGCCTTCGTCAGATGCACCTGAACACCAGCAGCTACAGCTCGTTTCCCGCCTGCTCGCCACGGTGTTTTTACTGTTTCTGTCGTTTCCATGAAAACGGGCATCACGTTCAGTGTTGTCACGTAAACGGGAAACTGTTGACTTGAAATATTGTCATTGGGGGGGGGTTATCCAGTGTGGTGCAGGCAGTGTGTTACATCCTATTGAAACCAGGTTAGCTGTGAGACGACCAGGCTGTAATAAAGCCTGCTGTTCCTGCGGCTCCGCTGTATTTATGTATCGGAGCTTTGCATAATAATAAACGGGTTCCAACTCATTTCAGTGTGATACGACCTCATGTTGAACCTGTGTGTGTGTGTGTGCGTGTGTGTGCGCTTCATGCTGACAGTTTGCTTTCCCTGGGTGCGACTGACAAGCTCACTTGGATGGACACACACACCGGCTTGACATGTATTGTACTGTTCTCCCTCTCTCACACACACACACACACACACACACACACACACACACACACGAATATTACAGGTGACTGCGTGGAGCATGAGTGTGTTTAGCCGGTGGGTTATGCAGGAAGCCATCGTGTGTGTGTGTGTGTGTGTGTGTGTGTGTGTGTGTGTGTGTGTGTGTGTGTGTGTGTGTGTGTGTGTGTGTGTGTGTGTGTGTGTGTGTGTGTGTGTGTGTGTGTGTGTGTGTGTGTGTCAGGTAGTATTATGGTGTCAGTGTTAGCAGCGTGCCGGGGAGGCGGGGCCTGGCTTCCTGTGCTGTCATCCGTCACGCCGTCGCTCTCAGCTCCTGACCCTGCTGACCGTCCAGCAGCTCTCATGTCTTCCTCTGTGTGTGTGTGTGTGTGTGTGTGTGTGTGTGTGTGTGTGTCCCGCAGACATCTGGAGTCTGGGTGTGATCCTCTTCATGCTGGTGTGTGGACAGCCGCCGTTCCAGGAGGCCAACGACAGCGAGACGCTCACCATGATCATGGACTGTAAATACACCGTCCCGCCTCACGTCTCCGCCGCCTGCAAAGAGTGAGTGACCCGTCCTCTCTGTCCCGCCGTGTCCCAGTCCCGTCCTCCAGCGGGGGCGGAGACGGTTTTCAGAACGTCAGTCTCTGAATGAAAGAGTGTAAAACCGAGCAGAACCCGTCTTTATCCGGCTGGTGTCAAAGGTTAACATCATATCTGTCCATCACCCACCCGTCTATCTGTCCGTCCATCCATCCGTCCGTCCACCCGTCCGTCCATCTCTGTGTTCTGCAGCCTCTCAGCAGTTCTATAACCATGTTAAGCAGGAGAGAACAGGGAGAACATGCAAACTCCTCACAGTTACAGAGTTCATGAAGTGAGATTTCTTTCCAACTCTCCTGACCAGGGGTTCTTTCAGAAATAGTTCTTCGTGTCTCTTCTCCAGCTCCTCCGGTTGGGAGCTCCTGGTGATTCTCTCCAGGTCGACGAGGCGCCTTGACGTTTTGTTTGTTGCCTTCATCTGGACTGGAAACTGCTTGGACTCTGGGTTTCCTCACAACATAGGATCGTTCAGGTCCATCAGATCAGTCTTGAAGAGTCCGACGGTATTTTTAGACACAGGAAATAAACGCTGATCTCCTCGGAGCGGAGGGAGAGACGTCTGGACGGAGGTGCTGAGCTGCAGCAGCTGTGAGGGTCTGATGGGCCGGACTTCAGAGGACAGCCGCGGCGTCTCGTGTTTTTCCCCCGCCGCCCTCCGTCCAGAGTCTGGTGTGGATTCCTGAGCAGAGCGGCGCCTTCGCCCCTCCAGGACCGGTCCGCCGGGCCGAGGCCTCCCAGACGCCGACTGCTCCGTATCAACAGACGTCGTGACGCTTTGGCATCACAGCTTCCAGGCTTTGGTTTTGTTCACTGTATTGCTTCCATTATCAGCATTTACTTTTTTATTTTGGCTTTTTACCTTTTTTGAACATAAAGTTTATTTTCTCAACATTTTAAATTTTCTTAAAATTTCCAAGCTTTTCAAAATATCACCACTTTATTCATCACCACTGTCCCGTGACTTATCCCCTGTTATTTTTATTTTTTTAAGTTATTCTCACCATTTTTAATGTTCACATTCAGGCTGTTTTTGAAAACTTTCCTCTGTATTGACTCCTTTAAGGTGGTGATAATATCTTCTGCATTTTTTAACATTTTGAGTCAACTTTTGGATATTTCAGCATTAAAGCGGTCCCCTCTCTCAGGACCAGCCGATCAGCTCATCAGCCACGTCTCCATGTTTTCTCTGTTGACTCACCAAAACCCATTTACTCACATCTATTCATGAATTATTCACCGGCTGGGCTCCTCCTCCTCCTCCTCCTCCTCCTCCTCCTCCTCCTCCTCCTCCTCCTCCTCCTCCTCCTCCTCCTCCTCACCATCATCATCATCCTATAGTTCCAGTACTATAGATAAAGCTGGATAGCTGCTCACCGTCGCTGCTCCTCTTCTCTGTCCTCCTGCTGTCAGGAACTCAGCTCGACATTCAGGAAACATGCGGTGATGTTGACGGTCATTTGCGTTGTGTAGTTCATAACGATGCAGGCTCCTCATTAAACCAGTCTTTGATTTTGAGTAGATGAAGCGCAGAGTGTTTCAGGCTGGAAGGTTATGGTGGAGGTTCATTTGACGGTAACGTCAAAGCAGGCTGCCTCAGAGGAAGCATTCAGCTCAGACGTCACTCACAAATGGAATTCTTTAAGGAGGTTAGTTAGAATTGAACCTGAAATATTACTGAGCGGAGTTTGCTGACCTGTGGTCTGACCGCTGCAGTAGAGTCAGGGCGGAGCGGCGCTCCTCCAGCCTCAGAATTTCTTTCTTCTTGCAGAGCTTCAGCCTGGTGTTTATATCGTCACAGTCCAAGCAGCATTAGCTCGTAGCGCCATGCTCGCACTGAGCTGATACGGGGACTGAATTTGCTGATGTGTAACTCTTGGTTCATCCTCACAGCTGTGCTAACGCTTCCATCCCAAACTGAAACCTTCCTGATTCATCCTGTCACCAATCAGCCACAGCATTATGACGGAGTCGGTGAATTTCCCCAGAGAGGATTGATATGATAAAATAAATCAAAGGATTCATCGCGGAGCTTGTTGCTGTGTGGATTTTCTCACTGTCATTCAAGATGCTGTTTTAGAAGCAGAGAAAAAGACGAGCTTCTGGATTACAGAGAGTTCAACATCTAAATCAGAGAATCTCTGAACCGCAGCTCCGGTCTGGTTTCCAGTCTGCAGTGCTCACGATGTATTCACAGTAGTTTCTTTGAGGAGGTGGTGAGTCAATGAACAGTTCAACTAGACCGCACTGTAGTCAAAAACAAATTCAGCCTCAGTGGTTGCAGCCGTGCAGTGCAGAAGCTTTATATTAGAGCTGACAGGTGTTTGCTTCCTGCTCTCCCTTTGAGATGAACTCGGTGAAAACGGCAGATTCAGACTGAAGGGGAGCGTTTGGACGCAGATCGCCGGTGACGGGGAGCCCGCAGGTGTCTGGACGGCTTCAGGGTCTCGCCTCCCACACTCCGCGGTTCTGACAGCATCGTCCTGAGAGGTGTGCTCCTTCAGGCGGAGGGGGCAGGTGGTGGAGCAGGAGGAGTCCTCAGGGCGCTGGAGAACCAGCAGGTCCAAGTCATCTGCTGTGGATATAACATCCGGGCACAGCTGATGCCCTCTGGGGAGGGTCAGAGGTCGTCGCTAAGCCTCTGTCAGCTGAATGAATGCATGAATACTCGGTGCAGCGTCTGACCGGTATCGGTATCTGTTCATCCCGCCCTGAACCCGCTCTCCCTTCTCTTCAGTCTCATCGACCGGATGCTTCAGAGGGACCCCAAGCGACGAGCCTCCCTGGAGGAGATCGAGGGCCACGCCTGGCTGCAGGGCGTCGACCCGTCCCCGGCCACCAAGTACAACACGCCCCTGGTGTCCCACAAGAACCTGTCCGAGGAGGAGCACAACAGCATCATCCAGCGCATGGTGCTGGGCGACATCGCCGACCGGGAGGCCATCGTCGAGTGAGTCCATCCTCAGGTTTCCTCTCTCAGAGTGTGACGGTTCAACGCCAGGCTCACCCAAAGCTGTAAAGTCTTTATGATCAGCAATCAAACTGTTTAGTGGGAACATGAACTGAAGCCAACCGTTGAGCCACCTGTAACCTGTGAGCCAGCTGGGAGGCGTTAGCTCAGGGACGGACTGTCAGAAGGTTCAGGCACTCGGTTCTCTTCTTCTTCTGGACTTTTCCAGGATTGTGGCTGCAGCCGTTTTCAAATATTGTCACATCGGTTCCAGGTTTCGAAGTGGAGTCCTACTGTATGAGTTATGTAACCCACAGCCTGTCGTAAAGGAGTCGGTGTTTAATCCAAGCCTATCATCACACTCATGACCGATCATCACCAACCTGTCATAAAACATAATGGCTTCCCGCCCACGCCAACACCAGCTGGTACAGCATCACTCAACACGTTCAGCAGAGGCGTCTCTGGATTCCGCCTGGCGCCGCTGTAAAATGTGAGCCGGCCTGTTTTCTGAGCGCGTGGCGTGAAGCGACGCGGCGCGGCGCCTGGGGGAACTGACAGATGTTTCTCTGGATGCTACGCCGGCTCCTTCCCCTGCAGCCGTCGGCGCCGCTGCACGGCGGGAAGCCCAGAACAGCTGTTCCCTTCAGAGTCGAGCTTCAGGCCCACGTTCACGCTCTGTTCCACGGCCCACCTGTGGGAGCGTTTCAGGTGTCAGACATGCTTTAGCAGGGCCGACCGCAGCGGCGACGGAGCAGAGAAACGCCAACATCTTCAGTGCAGTTATTATGGGTGCAGATCCTTCATTGGCTAAACTTTGAACTGGTATTTCCACAACCACATGAAGCAACGCTTGGATGTTAACTTTGACCGAACGCGCTGCTGCTGCTAGCTACTAGCGGCTAACTACTGGCTGCTGGCTGCTAGCTGCTAACTGCTCGCTGCTAGGTGCTGGCTGCTGTCTACTAGCTTACAGTTAGCCACGCTCAGGCTAGTTTGCCATGCTGAAGGTCAGAGAAGACGCCACTGAGAAGCTCAACCACCTGCTTCACTCCACTGACTGAAGCTTTAAAGGCTTTATTGAGTTCCTGGAAGAGTCTGAAT
The DNA here is from genome assembly GCF_902148845.1 of Salarias fasciatus. Lineage (NCBI taxonomy): Eukaryota > Metazoa > Chordata > Actinopteri > Blenniiformes > Blenniidae > Salarias > Salarias fasciatus. The sequence goes on from NC_043755.1 coordinate 24,194,143, forward strand.
CCACGGCGCAGGGACAGTGCCACAAGCTAAACGCTAACCTCCAGAGGACGACAGGCAGCAGAGACTCTCAGGCTGTAAAATCTGATAGTTACTGAATATTTTGAGTCAAGGCCTGAAATATTTTGTGGAATTTTTTTAAATACTAGAAAGTGAATCACCGGATTTATGTTTTCTGGGTTATTTTATTTTGTTTCTTTCGACTCGTCAATGTGTATTTATTCAAATTCGGCGTTTATTCAACACAGACGTGACAAAAATTTCCAGGCAAAAAGTTCTGTTGGAGTTATTGGAGCCGTGTGGGATGAAGTTTTCAAGAAAAAAATCTGTTGTGTGATTCTCAAAATGCTCCGGCGAATTGAAACCTCCAGTCGTCTTCGACACCTGCATCACTTCCTGTCGATCCACGGCGGAACAGAGTCGCTCAGAAAATACCTCAGAAGGGTCAAAGGTCACACTGAATATCACACATTCACACCTATGGTAACCTGCACACAGGCAGACCCTGTGTGTGTGTGTGTGTGTGTGTGTGTGTGTGTGTGTGTGTGTGTGTGTGTGTGTGTGTGTGTGTGTGTGTGTGTGTGTGTGTGTGTGTGTGTGTGTGTGTGTGTGTGTGTGTGTGTGTGTGTGAGTTGACCACACACTGAACATGCTTCCAGTCTCATCATTCGTGAGCAGCTGGATTAAATGAAGCGACTCGTTGATGAACAGTGAACCCAGTTAGAGTCCTCGTCCTCCTCCCTCTGGACACAGATGTGGTCCAGCGGTCTGGATCTATAATTCTACAATTCTACAGTTTCATTTAGCAGACCCTTTTGTCCAAAGCGACGTACAACACAAGCAAGAATACAGACATAAGAAAGAAAGAAACCATTAGTAAACGCTTCAATTGCTTCAAGTGCGATTGGTTAAGGGAGAAGGGAGTTGCCATCAAGTTGCAGAAGAGGCGCCGCTACCCCCCCCTTTTTTTTCTTTTAGGACCAGCAGAAACGTTTTGTCGCTGTCTGAACGTTGGTTGATCTCAGAGTGGGGTCAGTACGGAGCCCCGCTCCTCTGAAGACTGGCTCAGTTTCATCAATATGGAACGCTCGGAGCTGTAATCCCACCGGCCGCCCGGGGAGCCTGGTCTGGGTCTCCGGGGTCAGCAGGTCAGACTTTACAGGGTACTGAGTCTGCGGTGTTGTGGAGATGAGACACTTTCTTCACCGGGGCTGCAGGCCGTCCAGTCTGGGTTCAGGCTGTTTCCTGTTTCCCACAGGATCCCAACAGCTTGGCGCCTGGTGCACTTTAACTCAAACTGGGCCAGGCAAAAAAAAAAAAAAACCCAAAACCTGGCTTTAGTCTTATTTCTGTGACTGTAGTCCGTCTCTTTCAACGTGCTCGGTAATCTGGTGGAAGTCAGAGTTTACAGCCAATCAGGCTGCAGCTCTGAAGATGCTCCAGTACTCTGCCTGGACCATAAGTCACAGCATTTTTTAGGTGTTTGTCAATTTTCCTTCTACAATACATTTGTATGAACCACCTGTACCTCGATGTTATTTGGCAATAGGGTGGTTCTACAGGAGCGTAGAGCAGCCTCAGCTTCTACCGGGTCTGACTTGACAGAGCAAGAAAAACGTCCCCAAAAAGAAAAATCTCTGCAGAATGTAAAGTAAATGCAGCTTCAGTCCACAGAGACTTCAGACACTGTGGGGTGTCAGCAGGTAACTGAAAGAATGTTTTCGTTCGGCTCCATCTGCCAGAAACTATTCACTGGGCTGGTTTTGTGGCTCAGAGACTTTGTCCCGCGTGGCGGGTGTCCATCCTGACGCCTTGTCTGAGCGACGTCGTTTCAGCGCAGCAGCACGCCCACATGTCAGCCATGCTTCAAATGCCTCTGCTGGAGGTAGTGTCCTCTCTCCTGTACCTGTTGGCGCCGTGCTAAAACACGTTGTGGCTGGACGGTAAACGTGTCAAAGCTGACGGCCTGCATGCCTCGCCTGGCGCCGCCTGCACCTGGCAGAACGGCGCTCTGCCTGTTTCTAACATCCGCCTCATGTTCGGGGTCATTTCCAGCCGGAGCTGACCGATCAGAGACTCAGGGTAAACTACGCCAAGCTCGCCCGAATGTGGCTAGCTAGCAGCAGAAGCCGTCGTTGGGTGCAGTTCTGGTTGAGCGTCGCTCCAGTGGGGTGTTTCTTCTCACCTGAACACAACCCGTCTTCTAGATGTGCATTCTTACGAGCCGTCCTGCGTCCCACAGCCTGACCGTCTGCTGCTCTGTCCCTGAGAGGAAGACTCTGTAGCTCCACCTGGTGGCAGGCTGCTGCACCACCGTGAAGCAGCATCCCTTTGTTACCTTTAGGATCTCGCTTCTTCTCCGCGACACAAGACGTCTCAGAGGGTTTTGTTCGCACAGTTTTGACATTTTCCCATGGAAGCTTCAGAAAGCTGTCTCGTGACTGTTCCTGTCATTACCACCATCAGCACTAGATGTCGCTGTACGGCAGCAGAATGCTGCTGCTGTACCGATATCTATATGTATATCAAAGGCTTGTGGTCCAGAAAATACGGTGTTTTTACCGCCCAGCCTGCACCCTCGTTGACTTGTTGTCCCCGTTTTCTCAGGCTCTGTCCTCAAACCGGTTTCTTTCCTCTCTGTGTTCCAGAGCGCTGGAGACCAACAAGTACAACCACATCACTGCCACCTACTACCTGCTGGCAGAGCGCATCCTGAGGGAGAAGCAGGAGAAGGAGGTCCAGACCCGCTCCTCCAGCCCCAGCAACATCAAGGCCCAGTTCAGGTAACCGCCCCGCCAGGACTCGGCTCCCCGTTCCCGTGGAGACGGAGTCGCTTTCAAAACGTTGCGCCTTGGGAGCTGTTCTCAGTGGCTCCGAGCACCGCTGCAGTGTAAATGGAAAGCATGATCACATGAACGTGGCTTGGATCTCGCTGCTGGTCGTCATGGTGACTCGTGGAGTCCTGGAGTTTTCTGATATAAACCAAGTTATTCACTTTTAAAAAATGTCTGTTTTGCTCCTAACGGTTTTGGTTTCTGCTGAAACGCTGACTTTTGACTGTCCGTTCAGCTCCAGCGTTAAAAGTCAGTCTTCCTGGTGAGAGCCTGGTGGGAGGCGTGGAGTCTGACTGCGATGTTCTCAGATCTGCTGCTCCGCTCGCCGGTGTGCGTCGGGCCGACCGGTCCTGTGTGGGGATGGTTGATGAAAGGTGGGCCTCAGCAGGACTTCAGTCCTGGTTCTGGGTCACTGAGTCCACAGAAAACCTCCGGAGGTTGATCGTCTCTGCCTGGTTCCTGCTTTGCTGAGAAGAAACTGATCCAGCAGAGCGTAGATGCAGCTGAAAGGTTGATCCTCAGGAAGAAGGCAGTGATTAAAGCTCCGCGTCCTGGAGATGAAATCTCTCTCTGCCACTTCCCTGTTTGCTCCGAGTCGTCAGAGGAGACGGAGGCGACCTTTTCCCGGCCGGGTTGATGCGGATCGCCGCCGCCTGCGACGCGGTGATGATGATGATGATGTTGTGAGTTTCATCGTGAGTCACGCAGCATCGGTTACAGTAGCAGAGGCAGAGCCATTATCCGTAGCATTAGTCCAAGTGAAAGCTTTTCCACCCGCTGACATTTCCAGCTCCCCGCAGCTCGGCGCGCCGCCGACTAATCTGCCTTCAAACTTTAATCTGTGCATTATTCATCATCTCTGCCAGCGCAGGATTACTTTAACAATGTGATGCAATGTGAAGCTGCGATGCAAACAAAGCGCAGTCATGGTTTCTTATCGGGATCACATCTGTTGGCTCGGTTAGAAACGTCCGGATGACACGACGGCCCGGCTGCGAGGCGAGCCGTCGATTCGCCGCTATCACAGAGTCGGCTGTGGAACCAGCATGTCGCCACATGTGGAAACACGGAGCAGGTTACTGATTCAGAGCCCTCCAGCCGGGTTCAGAGTCCTCTGACCCCGGCTCTGCGGTGCCCCCTGCAGGCAGTCCTGGCCCACCAGGGTGGACATGCACCAGGACATCGAGGACAGCCTGGCGGCGTCGTCCATCTCCCACGCCGGAGGACCGCAGTCTCCGGCCCGCAGCGCCGAGAACCTGCTTAATGGCCACCGGTCCAAGGGCCTGCTGGAGCTCAACCGGCGGGAGGAGACGCTGATGGACTCTGCTGCGGCGCCGCCACAGGTACTTCCTGTTCCCCACACCCCCAGCTTCCTGTTCCTCACACCTCCAGCTTCCTGTTCCCCACACCCCCAGCTTCCTGTTCCCCACACCCCCAGCTTCCTGTTCCCCCCACCCCCAGCTTCCTGTTCCTCACTCCTCCACCTCCAGCTTCCTGTTCCTCACACCTCCAGCTTCCTGTTCCCCCCACCCCCAGCTTCCTGTTTCTCACTCCTCCACCTCCAGCTTCCTGTCTGTAGCCTGTTTTATACATTTTGACTATTTTGTCCTCTTTCCTCATGACGAGGAATTTTTCCCACTTTCTATCTTATTTTTTCTTAATTTCTTCCACTTCTTCTACTTTTTCTTTGTTTACCCCCGTTAACCCCTGTGAAATATTGAACTGTTTTTTAGGCCACGCCCCTCGCTCAGCCCCTCGTATTTGCAAACTTCATGAAAGTATTTTGTCAGTGGAACTTGAAAAGCTCTATCAGACGGTGACTTTTTCTGGTTTGACTGTGAATACGAGCTCATTTTGATGTGACGGCGTCTCAGGACGGTGGGGACGGGGCCGCGTCGACCTCTGACCTCTGCTTCATTTCACCTCCTGTGGCAGGGCGCCTGTGCGGCCACCTCAGGTCCAGCCTCCAGCTCCACCTCTGGGACTGCCAGAGCTCCGCCCCCTCCCGCCTCCACCGCGGCGGCAAAGCAGCGCACCTGCCTCTTCAGGTAGGAACCCAGGAGTCTTGGTCGCTCTGCGCTTTACCTGGTCCTAATAAACCCCGTGTGTCTGTCAGGGTGGAGGAGGATGAAGAGGAGGAGGAGGAGCAGGACCCCTCCCCCCTCCCGACCCAGGTGATCCTGCGGAGGAAGCCCCCCTCCATCACCAACCGCCTCACGTCCAGGAAGAGCGCCCCCGTGCTCAACCAGATCTTCGAGGAGGAGGGCGAGTCGGACGACGACTTCGACATGGACGAGGGTCTCCCCCCCAAACTCAGCCGCCTCAAGATGAGCATGGCCGGCCCCCCCCTCGGGCGCGTCCTCGTCCCCCGGCTCGGCGCAGAAGAGGTACCAGCGGCGCAAGAGCCAGGGGCGGGGCTCGTCCTGCTCCAGCTCCGAGACCAGCGACGACGACTCGGAGAGCCACCGCCGGCGCCTCGACAAGGACTCGGGCTTCAGCTACGGCTGGAACCGGCGGGACAGCAGCGAGGGCCCCCCCGGCAGCGAGGGCGGCAACGGGGGGGGCAGCAGCTCCGGCCAGGGCAAGCCGCCCGCCCAGGGGGGGGGCGGCTCCTCAGGCCCGGACCGGGGGAGTCCGCCCGGCGAGGGCGGCGGGGGCGGCGGCGGGGACGGAGGCTCGGGGACGGGGGGCGGCGGGGGAGGGGGCAAAGGACAGGACAGCCCCTCCACCTGCTGCAACCACAGCAGCGCGGGCGGCCCCCCCGGCCTGGGCGCGCCGGCCCGGCCGGGGCGGGGCCGCGGCAGCGAGCTGGTGGAAAGCCTGAAGCTGATGAGCCTGTGCCTCAGCTCGCAGCTGCAGCAGGGCCGGGGGGGCCGGGGGGGCCGCGGGCCGGCCGCCGGCAAGTTCCTCATAGACCCCGGCAGCGTGAGGATCCAGGAGAAGTCCGCCTGGAGGATGTGCATCGGCTCCGCCGCCGGCCTGGACACCATCACCCTCCCCACCACCCGCACCCACCACCACCACCACCACCACCCCCCCCCGCAGACCCGGCCCCCCCGGGCGCGGCGGGGACGCTCACAGCAACCTGAGCGCCCTGAAAAACGGCGTCCTCCAACTACCTCTGTGTGAGAAGACCATCTCCGTCAACATCCAGCGGGGCGGCGGCGCCCGGGACGGCCTGCTGTGCACCGCCGCCCCCGCCAGCTGCTGTCAGGTCATCTGAGGCCCCGCCCCCCACTCCCCGGTTTGCTGTAGCAGGTAGCGGAGCTCACTCCTCCACGCGTGTCCACTGCCTGCTCTTGATTTTTTTATTGTTTTTAACATTTTTTAGAAGTTTTTCATGAACCAAAAGAGCACTTTTACATTCTGAATGAGAATTGGACGTTTTGTTGTTTTTGTTTTGTTTTGTTTAAACATATTTATGGGGCTGGTGGGGGGCATGGGGGGCATGGGGGGGGGGGGGGGGGGGGGGGGGGGGGGGGGGGTTTGGATTATGGAAAGCCATGAATCAAACCTGGTAAAGCGTCCGGACTGACTGAGTGTTCAGGCCACTGGAACAACCACATCTGGAAACTGGGAGAGCGATTAGCTTTCAGCCAAAAGTTCAAGGAGAAGAAGAAAAGGTTTACGCAGATGTGTAAATGTTTGCATGTGTGAAAAAACAAATATAGTTTACAAGAGAGGGTTTATTTTCAGAGCACAGCCAAACAGCTCCGTTACAGCCTCACAGAGACCAACGGCAGCCAGGAGAAGCAGGTTCAGATCGCTTCTCGGAGGTCTGGCTTGATTCTTCTCGGCCATCATGAAACTTTGTTACTGATGTTAATTAAGTTAAAGTTAGCTTCCGGCCTGTAGTACTGCTCTTTTTCAGCAGGTGGCAGTGTGGAGTCAGTGTTTTCCTCTCCCCGGGTTTGATGGGGTTCTAACTGTACTGAATCCTGAACCTCTGCTCACAGATCAGGTACTGATCCAGTCTGATGGTCACAGTTTGGCAGTTCCAGGACTCACTGCACCACCTTGTGGTGTGAAGTGGCGTTACAGGGCTGGATGCTTTGTGTACGATGAGGATATTCCTGAAAACAATCTTCAGAACGTATCAGAAGTCAGAGGAAGACGATCGTCTTTTCTGCTGGAGCTCAGACCCGGAGTCAGTTTTCTATCGCTGTTCCACAACAGGAAGCAGTTCAGTGTTTCTTCGCCACTTTCTCCATCTTTTACTTCTTCTACGACCTTATTCAAGTTACAGGAGTCGGAACTGGCTTTGTCCAGGTAACAACAGGTATAAACCAGATTGGCACGGCTCACGCCACAGACGGGCGTCAGGTGAGGTTTTGGAGAATTTAGAAAAGGAAGTCCTGATATTCCAGATCATGTTTTTTTTTTATTATGCCATCAGCTTTTAATCTGAAAAACTCCAAGATTCTCCTCCAGCAACAAGTTTTTCCTCATAAAACTGATTCTCAAAGATTCAGTCATTGCTTGATCAATGGTGTCGGAATGCTCAGTGGTCTGGACACTCGGTGGTCTGGGTTCTTGGTGGTCTGGACTCTTTGTAGTCGTCCAGATGAGCTGAAGGCCTGAAGGGAGAAGCAGAGCGGTAGAGCCTCTGTCCTCTGAATGCAGCCCACCTGCAGACCACCAGGGATCCGGTTCAGTCTGAAGCTGTGTGAGTGTGTGAGGGTCCGACCTCGGGGTCTGGCTCCTCCGTCCGGTCCGGCTCAGACAATCTGAACGTCCTGCTGACCTGATAAGTTGAGAACAAGCTGGTTTTATTTTTGTAGCCACATGCTGTCGTCTCGTTTTGCTGATTTGGAGAATCCCCCCCCCCCCCCCCCCCCCCCCCGTCCTGAAGCCCCCCGGGTGCTGCGTGCCACTCGATGAGTTTGTACATACAGTGTGATGAAAAGTTTATTTTTTAAAACTTGTACATTTTGTTGAGCTCTTTGCTGTTTGGGATGATTTTCTTTGGGTCGAGGAGCTTCAGGTCACGTCGCCCGCACCCAGAAAAGAAAAACCATGGACAGAAGGTGAGCAGAGACCGGGTCAGGGTCTCACACGGGACCTGTGGCGCCCCCCGGTGGAGGCCAGACCGCCGCGTTACCACACGGTGACCAGGCTAACCTGATGCTGACCCGTTAGCGACCAGGTTAAACTGATACTGACCCATTAGTGACCAGATTAACCTGATACTGACTTCTTAGCGACCGGGTTAACCTGATACTGACCTGTTAGCGACCAGGTTAACCTGATACTGACCCGTTAGTGACCAGGTTAACCTGATACCGACCTGTTAGCGACCAGGTTAACCTGATACTGACCCGTTAGTGACCAGGTTAACCTGATACCGACCCTTTAGCGACCAGGTTAACCTGATACTGACCTGTTAGCGACCAGGTTAACCTGATACTGACCTGTTAGCGACCAGGTTAACCTGATACTGACCCGTTAGTGACCAGGTTAACCTGATACCGACCTGTTAGCGACCAGGTTAACCTGATACTGACCCGTTAGTGACCAGGTTAACCTGATACCGACCTGTTAGTGACCAGGCTAACCTGATGCTGACCCGTTAGCGACCAGGTTAAACTGATACTGACCCATTAGTGACCAGATTAACCTGATACTGACTTCTTAGCGACCGGGTTAACCTGATACTGACCTGTTAGCGACCAGGTTAACCTGATACTGACCCGTTAGTGACCAGGTTAACCTGATACTGACCCGTTAGTGACCAGGTTAACCTGATACCGACCTGTTAGCGACCAGGTTAACCTGATACTGACCTGTTAGCGACCAGGTTAACCTGATACCGACCTGTTAGCGACCAGGTTAACCTGATACTGACCCGTTAGCAACCAGGTTAACCTGATACTGACCTGTTAGCGACCAGGTTAACCTGATACTGACCTGTTAGCGACCAGGTTAACCTGATACCATCCCGTTAGCAACCAGGTTAACCTGATACCGACCTGTTAGCGACCAGGTTAACCTGATACCGACCTGTTAGCGACCAGGTTAACCTGATACTGACCCGTTAGTGACCAGGTTAACCTGATACTGACCCGTTAGTGACCAGGTTAACCTGATACCGACCCGTTAGCGACCAGGCTAACCTGATACTGACCCGTTAGTGACCAGGTTAACCTGATACCGACCTGTTAGTGACCAGGCTAACCTGATGCTGACCCGTTAGCGACCAGGTTAAACTGATACTGACCCATTAGTGACCAGATTAACCTGATACTGACTTCTTAGCGACCGGGTTAACCTGATACTGACCTGTTAGCGACCAGGTAAACCTGATACTGACCCGTTAGTGACCAGGTTAACCTGATACCGACCTGTTAGTGACCAGGCTAACCTGATACTGACCCGTTAGCGACCGGGTTAACCTGATACTGACCCGTTAGCGACCGGGTTAACCTGATACCGACCCGTTAGCGACCAGGCTAACCTGATACTGACCTGTTAGCGACCAGGTTAACCTGATACTGACCCGTTAGTGACCAGGCTAACCTGATACTGACCCGTTAGCGACCGGGTTAACCTGATACCGACCCGTTAGTGACCAGGCTAACCTGATACTGACCCGTTAGCGACCGGGTTAACCTGATACCGACCCGTTCTCTGCTCATCGCCGTACCGTCAGAGAGAACAGTGGTAAATCTAAAGGGCATTGGAAATAAGCTATACTGTGTGTCGCAGCTATCTGTACAGAAACCTTTTTCATTAGTTCCATTTTTTTTAAAAATCCAAAAGTGACAATAATCCAAAAAAAAAAAAAAAAAAAAAGCAGAAAAACAGTAGGACGGGTTTGAATCTATTTTCTTGCGTTGGTTTGTTTTGGCGCTGTACATACAGACGGGTGTAAATACGGTGCTCTGGGTGGGGGGCAGCGCGGCGAGCCTCCGGGAGCTGTACAGTCCATCTAGCCTTACCATGATTACTGTAGTCACACTGTTGGGTGTCCTCAGCTAAAAAACAAACAAAAAAACCCCGAGCGAGGGGAGGCGGCGTCACGCTGTGGGGTCTGGCCTCACCCCCGCTGTATCCAGGTGAATGACGTGCATGTGTGTCAGTGTTCTGAGAACCCGGCGGACCAAAAGAAGAACCGACAGAAACATTCAGTGTATTATTCTGTAGTCGATACCTGTTGTCAGACGTTACATATAGCTATGGTAATATCCAGAAAATAAAACGTGGAGTACTGTCTCTTACTTCTGAGCCGAGTCCCGCCTCCTTTGTTTCTCCCTCCAAAGCTTTCATCACGGCTTCTCTCCAGGATGTAGAAACCAGAGACTCAACCAGATGTACTTCAGGACGAGAGGCCAGAGAACAGTGCTCTTTCTCTCGTCACCGTCTGCAGGTTTCCACCAGCTGCCTCTCAGACCAGGTTTTGGTGTTTTTTTTTTCTTTCTTGTAACTGTGATTTAATTTTTTTAGTTAAAGCTAGAGTTGGCGATCTTGGAAAACTAGCGTTAGCATGTAGCATCTCCCCAAGGCTCCGCCTAGCTAGCTCCGCCCAGCTCCCACCCCATTGGAGGAGCTCCCGTTGGGAGCGGAGACGCGGAGACGTTCGCGGCGCGTGCGGTGCGCGCGCCACTTCCGCGTCCAGTGCGTTCCTGGCGTAACCTGTCCTCAGCGCTTCGTTTCTTCGCTTTTCTTTATTTGCACAACGCCAAGGTATGGCGCACTGAACGGTGAGTAAACCCCCAAACATTCGTCTCCGCCGTTCTGCAACGACGCTCCGTCCTTCTACGCGCGCACTGAACCAGGGTCAGTGCACATGTACATGTACGCGCAGGGGGCAGGTCGAAAGGCGAAGGGATTGGATTGGTTTAAAAAAAGGTGTCCCGTCAAGACGATTGGTTGCCGTTTGTCCCGTTTTACTCCTGCTGTAGATAGCGGATATTTTCCAAACTACTTTAAAAACACGCTATGAATTGTTTCCCATCGGGTCATAAAGATCATTTTAACCAGTATTTAAAAAAATGTATCTCATTCAAATCGCCAACCCTAGCTTTAAAGTCGTTAAGCTGCTGTTTCCGTGTTGTTTCCTCCTGCAGGAGCCTCACATTGATTAGATGATTGGATTCTCCGTTGCAGCTCTACAGGTCGATCAGATCTGTCGCCGCAGCTTCACACACACGGACAGACACACACCATGTTTCATTTCCTGTATTTGTAGTTTATTTCACAGACATATAGGTGGACGCCTCGTTCGTGTGGAGAGACGTGCCTGCATGGCGGCCATCTTGGAGAGGGGGTCAGAGACGCAGTGCGTTAAAGTGGATGGAGGTCAGGGCTTCTCCATCTTAAAGTAGAATTATTCACTGAATTGTCCAGGATTCCAAATGATTTGATTTGTTAACGTCACACGTGTGGCTCTGACACAGGGTGCGTGGATGTTTTAAAAACAAAAATCCAATATAAGTGGAAAAGATGCAGGTTTTTTTCCCCCCCTCTGGATGTTCTGATTAAACCAGATACTGTAGAATCACTTTTCACTGGCAAAGAGTTTATGAAGAATAACATGGAGAGAGCTGCTTGTTAAATAGTGAAATAAACCCAGACGGGACAGATTGGATTTTTTGGGGTTGTAATTGTAGAAATTGCAGCTTTTATTTTTCCCAAAAGTGAATTGACTTCTGTGCACGTTAAACCTGACCAAAAGAAGAAGACTGGAGGAAGATCAGACTGAATCTGGATGAGAGACACCATGGCCCGAAGAAATACACCAGTATTTTATAGTTCTAGTAGTTTATAGTAGTTTGTAGATATGATGGTTTTAATGAGACAGACGTGTCAGAGGCTGTGAATCAAAATTATAATATATAATATATAATATAATATAATATAATATAATATAATATAATATAATATAATATATACTATAATATGTTATGTAATATATAAGTGATAGGTCTATGATTAAGACTGACAATAGCAATATTAATCAATATATCAATATAAAAATACAATATAATCAGAATCATAAAATCAATCAAGTGCAATATAAATCCTTAAACCAGTTCTCTCAGTAAAAGCCTCACTCTGCCTGAACGAGTTCATCTCGTTGTTTGTGTCTGTGTGTCCTCCATGTCTGATGTTTATAATAAACTGGAGCAGAGTTGAAAACTGATCAGTTTATGATCACTTCTTCATTCCGCGCTGTGCTGTGGAAGCAGGTCCACCCCTGCAAGATGGCCGCCAGCAGGCACGTTGTTCCTTATGTGTGGTTTATTTCAGCCCGGCAGGTCACATGTTCTCATACGGTTAGCGTTAGCGTCAGAAGCTAACTGCAGACGCACAGGTTACATCTGAAGGCACCGGGTGGTGGAGGCGAGCACACATGCTGAACCAGATCCCTGGTGGGCATGCATATCTGTGGAGTCACGGCCACGGCGGGAAAAACACAAAACATAATGCTAGCATAGCATAACGTGACAGGAAGTAACGCCAGGTTTGAACCGTGACCCATGAAGCATCACTATAACAGTCATGACGGAACATGTTAAGACGCCACATCGTGATGAGGAACACTGATATCATGTAAAACTGTAAAGCGTCACGTCACACTGGTTATTCATAACAGTCCTGTAACAAACCACAACACGCCACACTGTGAAGGCTTTATCTTTATCGTGTCTTCATGAGCGGTTCTCGCAGGGCAGCTGAACGGCTTCATGTTCTGAGACGAGGATGGTCCTCTGTGAAGCTTCATCACATTGGAACGTGGAACTTGTGACCATAAGTCAGCTGGTTAGACGTAAACATGATAAAGAAAAAAACCTAATAATTTCTAACCTGAACTGTTGATCACACCAGAGCTCCTCACGTTCCGTAATGTGATGAAGGTTCTCATCATAAGTTTTAAATCTGGGATTTTTTCAGAATACTGTTCAAACTGAAGCAAAAGGAAAACGATTCGCCTCCTTCTAGATACAGAACACGACTTTCCACTGGTGCCTGTAATTACAGCCTCAGCTCCGGACTGGAGGATCAAAAGCTTTGAGCGTGAAGAAGCTGCAGAGCGTCATCAGACGGGCTGAAACTCCAGGCTGGACGAGTCCGGTGTCAAATAACAGCTTCATCTCCCCCTCCGTGTTTGTCCGACTTCACGCTCAGGACAGTTATCAAACCAAAACCAGCTGAAAAAGCATGAAGATCAGGACAGAATCGACATTTCAGTATAACTGAGAGTGTCAAAGACTGTTAAATTTAAAACAAAAATCCTGAAGTGTCCTTTTGTCCTGAAGGGGGAGTATCCGTCGATAAAACCAGACGTCCAGCGTTAAAGGCGTCAAACACCCAATGAACCGAGGAGGAAAGTTCTGGAAATGAAACCAGCTCATCTCACTTCTAATGACTGGAGGTGGATTTCTGAGAAAACAAGGGTTTATTGCTGAGGAGGAGATATTAAATGAAAGGGGCGTGTCCTAAATCAAAGGGGCGTGTCTTAAATGAAACCGGTGTGTCTTTAAGGGTGCTCATCTTGTCTTTAGTGGTGAATGTGTGTGTCCTGAATACATTTGTTTGTTACTAAGTGCTTGTGTCCAATACCTAAAAGGGTGTGGTCTGAACTTAGGGGCGTGGCCTAAACTAAGGGCGTGGTCAAGTAGAAATGAACGTAACATGAAAGGAGACCTGTCCTGTGTTGAGTGTGTCTCGTACCAAAAGGGGCGTGTCTTAAAGCCACCTGGACCTGTCGGGACCAGCTGGGACCAGTGTGGAGTGTGCTGGTCTCCCGCTGTATCAGATTGTCTTGCGCTAAAGGCTAAATGGAGTTCCATGGAGTTCATCCTCTTCGTCCCTTGTCGGCGCTCTTCATCCTCTCCTATTATCATTTGGAAACAAACCCGACAGCAGTTTAACTAATGATCAAAAAATTGCATCGTCCCAGAAGACAGGAGTGACTTCAGTGGCTGAAGAGCAGAAAGCCAAGCATAAATTAAAAACTTTCTCCGGAATAAATCCGTCCTTTCTACAGTACACCATGTTTACAGCGGCTCCCCTCCACAGTACAGCTCGTTCAAAGCAGCACATCTGGGACAGATGTGGCTCTGCCGTGGAAGCAGCGGGTGTGTGTGTGTGTGTGTGTGTGTGTGTGTGTGTGTGTGTGTGTGTGTGTGTGTGTGTGTGTGTGTGTGTGTGTGTGTGTGTGTGTGTGTGTGTGTGTGTGCGTGCGCAGAGCCGAGCCGAGCCGGGGTCAGTATCTGTGGAGCCTCAGGTCCTCACTGGCCCCCCTTCCGGAGCTCCGAGGCTTCCAGCATTTTCTGAAATACACAGAAGAAGTTCATCAGCGTCAGCCTGACCCACTGGGACCAGTGAAGTAAAGGACCGGGTTCAGAGTCCAGATCGTACTTTACAGCCCCCGATACTGATCTGAGACCCTGGGACCCGATATCGATACTGGTCATAGTGTCGGTTCAGACCTAACATTGAATCCTGTTTACTCCAGCAACTCTTTAGCATGTAGCATGTAGCACAGCTAGCAGTAAAATCCTCCCGATGCACTGAACAGTGAAACTAACGTCAGGCAAACAGCAGTGTTTCAGAGAAAGTTGTGTTTTCTCCTGTTTCCATAGCGACACAGTTGGATTTACATAGAGACGGAGCGTTTTCAGAACGTTCCGGTTTGGAAGCCGTTTTCAAAAGGTTGTGTTTTCAGTGGTTTTGAGCACAGCTGTCGTTTAAACCGGCAGCCGAAATGCAACAAAAGTTTCCCGTTTGAAAACATCATGTAGACAGGACCTGAGTTCCCTCCTCTGAATAAGCCCCGCCCCCTCGTCCTGAAACCCCAATGGAGCTTCAGACCATCAGAAGAAGACACGGGCCTGTGCAGTCCTGGTCCAGTCTGACCACAGCTGTGTGTGTGTGTGTGTGTGTGTGTGTGTGTGTGTGTGTGTGTGTGTGTGTGTGTGTGTGTGTGTGTGTGTGTGTGTGTGTGTGTGTGTGTGTGTGTGTGTGTGTGTGATATCACATGACAGCTAAACTGCCACACTGTCAGACTATTCACAGAGTAAACACTGCTTTAACGGATCATATGAATGCTACTTCATTCTCCGAGGATTTAGATTATAAACTAATCATATCACAGTCAGGACTGACGCAGCTGATAGCTTCTCTAGACGTTTTCCTGCAGTAACAGGCCCTCTGTAGAGTTCTGTGAGCCTGATGTTCTGTTAAACATCCTGAAAAATTAGAACTTAGTATTTCATAGTGTCATGTTCTGATTCACATCTTAAAGAAACATGTAATGACTACAAAAGGCTGTGGCGGTGTTCCACAGGGTTTGGTGTTAGGCCCACTTCAGTTTTTTCTTTTTTTCCCCTAATCAGGAGGCTCCAGAGATGTTTCAGTCAGAAGTTAAAAAGGTAAAATCTGTAGTGTTTTCATGTATTTTGACATAACAGGGTAGCTGTTTGATGAAGTGTGTTTGGTGGGGGCTCCTGGGTGTCTCACACTCCGATTGGCTGCTCGGAGGTTCGAATGCTGGCAGCAGACCCTGCAGAGCCGGGTGACTTGCTGCTGGGTGAGTTCAGCCGACCAAGTGACTCCTGATCAAGTGTCTCCTTGAGCAATGCCCGGCGTTCGCCCAGCGTCTCTCGTCGGCTCCGTCCTGCAGACCTGGAGCAGCTCCCTGGGCTGCCCAGCTAATCTTAATGCCACCACATCATTATTCAGTGAGCAGCTGAGGGTAAAGGGCGCCTTGTTACACACGATCCGTACCAACCTATCCTTCGCTTCAGCCTGAACTGCGCAGCTTTTCATCACTCAAATCCACTTTCTGACAAAGTCGATTAGCTGCTCAACATGTCCAGATCCAACCGGGAGAGAACAGTCAGCAGACTCACATGTTCAAAATCACTTACTAACATCAACAAAAATCATCTGAAATGACATTAATACAACTTCAGGACCTAAAGAAGTGACTGAACGTCAACACGGACATACTTCAATATGTGTTTCATCCAGTTTACTGGCCTGATTGTATTATTGTTCATCCTCAGGTGAACTGCAGGACCATGTGGCCATAAGTCCTACTCTGAACATTAAAACACACACAGCTGCTACAGGAACCCATCCACCTTCAGATAACCCTCACCCCCCCAATTACAACATATCAGTCCCACGGCTAACTGTCGATACACTGACCGGGAGCTTCCTCACATGTTCCTTCAAGTTTTTCTTTTCAACAGGTTGTCCAGCAACTGTGTGAAGATCGTTCATTCACGACTTTTAAAATGATGCGCATACAATCAGTCAAGAGTGAAAAGAATGGAAATCAGTCTACTTTGATCATAAAAACACAAAATCCAAGTCAGCGTTAGATCACCAATCCACAGCACAACAGTTGAGAAGTTAACTTGATGAAAATTAATTTACACAGAAAGGAAGCGTTTAGCGCGGTGAGCTGCAGCCACACACCAGCAGTTACTCACCCTCCATGGAGCTGTCTCTGCAGAACAACAACACCAGTTACACCACAGGCAAAAGGCTCCGACAAAAAGCCCCAATCGAGATAGAACCTTGTACGATCTGTGGCGTTCCCCCGTGGAGCGGCGGGGAAACTGGAGGAACTGTAACGTATCTGCTGGTATTATTCAAACTCTGCTTCCTGGAATGGAGCGTCAAGCTCCTGACACGGCGGCATCAGGAGCTCCGGGGAAGCACTCAGCCTCGCGGTGCAGAGCGGAGCCGTGGCAGTGCTATTAGCAGAGGCCGCGCCGTTTGTTCTCTCCAAAGTGGTCTGGGACAGGCACCGAGAGCTCGTTCTGAATGCTAAATGAGAGGCAGCGGAGCGGCGGGCCGTTATGGATACCAGCTCTGGTCCTCCATTTCACTGGGAGCAGCACATTCCGCCCTGCGCCGTCTCACTGTACGAAGACAGACCATAATGACACCAGCCTGACTGCTGATGGCCTCAGAACACTGGAGTTGTCCCCATTATTGATCCTGCAGGATGAGTGGAAGAACCCTCCTGTGCTCCACACTGGTTCTCGGCGGTCTGGCCTCAGCCCACCGGAGCTTTACTGCTCATTAAAGATGCACCCAGCAGCTGATCCGGCCACACCTCGGGTCTCTGCTCTCTCTGACGGTTTGTTTTGACTCTTTCAGCCTAAAGACGTCTCGCTTCACTGACAGAGAGCGCCTTCCACCTCGTCTGACACAGCAAAGACTTTAACACCGGCGTGGCGAGGAGGAGTCGGCTTTTACCTTCCTCTTGAGGGCCTCCAGGGACTCGAACTCCAGCCGGGCCAGTTTGATCCGGATGTGTTTGGGTACGTCGGGGATGAGGAAGGTCAGGATGAACTTGACGGCCAGCAGGAAATGCTGAAACGAAAGTCACAACACGGGACTCAGCCAAGCAGAGGAAGACAGATCCTGAATCAACGTAACGCCATGACGCTTTGTTAGACCGTTCTGAGTCTGTACGAGACGATCGGGAGGAAGACAGTCAGCCGACAGTCGCTGCTGGTTTCGCTTGACAACACAATGAAAGACACGGCGAGGAACCAGCGTCTGTCGGTCTCGTGTGTGTTTGGGTGTGTCGGTGGTGAAGAGCATCTGTTCAAAGTCGTGGTGTTCGTGGTGTGTTCCCCAGCTGTGCTCAACAAGCAAGAAGCCGTCCAACTCCAGTGATCAATTACTTCACTCTGACTCCCAAACGGCCAGCTGCTGCGTCAAGATGTCAGAAAACGCTGAAAAACCACAGTGATTCAAGAACCATGAAACGCAAAGTGTCACATTTTGTCCAGAGTCCACTTTATTCAGTATGTCCTAATTATTCATCACTCAGGAGCGCAATCAGCTCAGAACAAAGACTGAACAACATGTCTACACCTGGATTCCACATGATTCCTTCCTGGACTGGATTTCTGTCCCTGTCCTGTGAGAGTGTGAACAGGTTTAGTTCCCTCCAACACTGATACCTTCACGTACACACACACCCCTGTGCCGGTGTGTGTAGGACTGGCAGCAGCTGATTCAGCGCTCTGCTCCTCGTCGCAGCAATGGCGGCGGGAGGCCACAGCGCCCCCCAGCCTGATCAAACCAGGTGATTTCAGTCAGATCAGCGATGATGGGACGCCGCTCCGTTCTCGTACTTCCTCTGATGAGATCCTGAAACATGCAACGTTCAGCCGGCCTCAGGTTTTCTCTGAAACGCAGCGGTCCGGACGCCGTCTTCAGCTGGATTCTCCACGTTATTTATGCAGAACTAAAGGAGACGTCTGGGAAACTGACGGAGCGGTCGGGGCTGAGCCAGCAGCGGGGACTGGGAGGGTTTGCCGTTCCAGTCGGCTCCACTCATCAGCAGGCAGAAGGAGAAATCCCTGATCCCACCGACTTGTCACATTGATTGAAGGTGCACAATAAACACTCCGGCTCTTAGCTGATTGCTCATGCTATTCGGGGCTAATTTATATTTGTGAGTGTTCAGCAGCACAAGGTCAGCCTGCAGACGGCGGACGCTGCTGCCAGCAGGAAGCGGCCGGCGAAACGTTTGCGTCTGACAATAAATCTGGCTTCGCCTGACAGGAAGCGTGTCAGCGAACTCCAGACGCTGGCGGTCTGAACGGGGACAGATTAATCCTCTCACATTAAGATTCAGCATTTCTAACAGTTTACACGACCTGATTTTTCCACGCTGCCATGGAAACGAGAGGCGTTGTCGTGTAAACGGGGTCTTATAAAACTTGCGACTGGAGGACAGCTCGTCTCTGCCCTGCCAACATGGCCGCCGGCCAGCGCTAATCCTCCCGTCAGGTGAGGCTGCTGCACCTTTCTTCTCGCTCCAGAGGCGAAACCGGAGCTGGAGGGCTCAGCGTTCTCTCACGGCCGAGGAAATCCACCGAACGCAGAGGACGACACCCGATGCGGGGAAGTACAGGACTTCCAGGAAGCGTTACGAGGCCGGTATGGGGGGCCATGCCTGCACCGGGCGGCTAATTCAGGCTGCACGGCAGCCGATTCCAACGGAGCACAGGAAGAACTGACGGCTGCACAGAATCAACCACACACACCGACATGTGGCCGGATCAGGATTATCACAGCAGCAAGACGTCATCATCAGAGAGCTGCTGTGATTCACACCAGTAGAACATTTACAGCCTCTGCGTTGGTGAAGGGAAACTTTATTTTATTAGCCGACGTTCTCCAAGATCATCAATACACCCAACCTAAACCATGTAAACGCTAGAGTACTGACACGTCTTCAAAAGCACCATAACACTTCATCTATTCAGTATTCAACACATATGGCTGTTACCATGGCAACGGGTCACCGTTAATTAGAAAATTAGCATTTCAATCCACCTGATGAGGACCATTAAATAAAAAAAACGACAGCTGCCATTTGTTGATTTTGAGATTATATATATATATATATATATATATATATATGTTGAAGCCACACACTATGGAAGCATCCTTTCACCTGTTCCACGCCGTACAAACATCCTCCGTGATGAACCCAAGATTTCAAATTTTGATTCATCAGTCCATAATACCTTTTTCCAGTCTTCAGTAGTCCAATGACAATGTTTCTTGACCCAGACAAGCCTCTGTGTCTTATTCTGACGTCTTAGCAACAGTTTTCTTGCTGCAGCTCGTCCAGTCAAACCCACAGCTCCAAGTCTTCTCTTCACAGTTGAAACAGAGACTTTCTTACTACGACCACTATTAAGCTGTGCTTGAAGCTGTTGTCCTGTGAGCCACCTATCACGCAAACTGTTGACTCTCAGAAACTTGTCCTCTGATTCAGTTGTGGCTTTGGGTCTGCCAGACCTCTTCCTGTCAAAGTTTGCCCCAGTTTCTGACTTCCTGTTGATGGTGAAGGAAACTGTACTCACTGACATCTTGACTTTCTTTGCAATTTCTCTGTAGGAAATACCTATAGTTTTCAGTGTCATGATGTTCTGTCTCTCTTCCACTGTTAATTGCCTTTTTCTTGCCACTTCTGTTGCAACACACTACTTTCTGCAGTACAACACTGTTCAACTGATGCTCATGAGGGTCTGGTACCACACTGTGTTCAAACACTGCTTCTATGCTGACAGAGGGGCTTGTTAGTAATCAAGTACACTTGGAACACCTGTAGGAATTAGTAGCACCAGCTTTTTAAGGCTTAGTCACCCTCCATTGTTGCAGGACAGCTTTCAATTGTTAACCCACTGTGTGTTATTGTTCTGAAATGTACTCTGTTTTTCAGTTTTGGGTAACCTTACTTTTTATTTTAGCCTGTGGTAGTTCACCACTTACCGTTGTATCATTTCAAGCTACTGATTGGACTTGAGTGACTTGCAATAAATAACTGGAAAAAAACTTTTGACCGGTAGTAGAGTGTATATATGTGTGTGTGTGTGTGTGTGTGTGTGTGTGTGTATACATATATATATATATATATATATGTACACACACACATATGTACATTCTTTAATTTCCCACATATCTCCATGCACCAAACACTGAGGTATACACTATTACTGATGGTGGAATAGGTTAGTGTCAAAGAGTTCCACTTTATTTGGATGTATTCATGGTGAGCTTACTGACAGGTGCATCTGATTAATTTATCTGGTGTGAAACAGTTTATCTGACAAACTACTGAAGCAGTCTGTACATTAAGAGTCTCTCTCAAAGATTGTCTGTGGTGGAAAAACTAGACGGAACAACGTTGCTTTACCTGTATATGTGCTGGGGCGCCTCTCCAGCGGCTCTCCAGCGCCTCTCCAGCGGCTCTCCAGCGGCTCTGCGTCATGCATGTCATGAGTGGGAAATCCCAAAATGATCCATAACCTGAGGTGACTCTGAGTGGCGCCATCATGAAACACTAATCCACCCTGAAGACAGACTGAACTTCACTTAAGCCGGCCACACACTACAGGATTTTTTCAATCTTCCCCGATTCAGACACCACACACTACACAACAGCAGAGGACAGATCGTACCCGATCTTCCTCTCCTGATCGTCTAGTGTGCGGTGTCACTTCGGAGCAGACAACACACTAGCAGATTCTTCAGCCGAGAATCGGCTCCTCACTCCTCCAAATCTCACGTCGTCCGACGTGACTTTGTGCTGTTTCCCTTCATTGCAGTTTTTACATTCATCTCCACTTTCAATAATAAGTGGAGAACTCATTCGTTCCCTCAGTTCATTCATTCACATCGGTATCGCTCCTTCAGTGCAGACCCCCACCCGCCGTGCGCACGGAGCACGGACTGTCAGCACCTTGTTAGAAAATTTAAATGTTCCAGTACAGAAGAGGGAAACATAGTTTCAGATCATTTTATTATAATTTACATTTAATAATAATTCAGCTTATTAGCTAATCTGTTTGTGTGGTTTTTTTTGGGTTTTTTTTACTTTTGAGTCCCGAGTGCAGCAGTAGAATAAAGTTATTAGCAGACCGTGTCAAATAAAAGCTACTTTTTTAAATCATCAAATATCTTAAATCATTCTTTATGTCCACAGATTTGATAGTTTAAATCAGAGTAAAAATACGTTGATTAGGAAAGTTTCATTATAGTCCGCTCTGTCTCTGAGGGCACGGAATCAGTGGAAAGTTTTTTTTTTTTCTTTTATTATTATTTTTTTGTTCCCCATTCTTCCGTGATGGTTAATAACGGAGATTAATTAAAACATTGGGATTATTGCAGGACTGGCGGAGATGTAGATATTAGATCGGAGTTTGAGTCTGAATGGAGGAAATACGGTTCATCCAGGAGCGACAGGATTAACCATCACTTTCTGCACGGCTGAGTTTAGAGCTCTGGCTTTTCTGTTTCACTGTCATATATAGTGAATATATTTCACAGACATATATTCATCCAGCTCTGACAGCTGCGGGGGGATTTTTTTTAATCAGCGGCACCTTGGTGAGACGGAGCTGTTCATCCAATCAGAGAGCTTTATTTCGAGGGTGTGGACAGCTCTACTCAGAGCTGATCGGCGCCTCTCGGAGCGCACCACACACTACAGGATTTGCGATCGGAAATATTGAACATGTTCATTATCTCCGATCTCCCCTTCCGACGCCTCCCGAGAGGCTCCGACCGGAAAAAATCTCTCGGAACACACCGCACACTACACGAAGATCGGACCCGAACTCATTTGCATACTCCCGACAATCGGACCCTGTCGGCCTCGATCGGGAGGAGAGGATCGGGGCAAAATTCGGCCCGATTATCCTGTAGTGTGTGGAGGCCTTTATTCAGCACCTCACATCCAGAGCGATTCCAACACACATCACACTGTCAGTCACATTCACCCATTCACACGTATCAACGAAGACGGCTGCAATGTTAGGTCTTGCTCAAGGACACTTCAGCACATATAGATGGGGAACTGAGCCTGCAACATTCCGATCGAGAGCCTCTACTCTGCCAACCGATCCACCGTCCTTCAATCAGAGCTGGTAATAACTGCCACCGAGGACTTCCCGTTACATAATGTGTCTAAAGACGAGTTCAGCGGGCGCACTGTGAGGACATGAGGGATGAGGAGGAGGGCCGCCGCCGTGCCAGGTGGTCTAAAATAATCAGATTATCTTTAAAAACAGAGGGAGGAGATTACTGCGCAGTGCTCTGCTAAGTATGATCTGAGGAGAGGTGGGACTGGCAGATACCACACATGAGCTCGGCCAAACAGCCACAGGAAAATAATCGCTTCACAGAAAGATAACAAGCTTGGGCCAACAGAACCTGTCACAGCCTCATCTGACTGCCATAAACTGCTGGTTTGCTCAGCATTTATGTTAATGCTGGAGAGAATGACTGAGTGAAACACAATGTCTGCTCTCAGAGCAACTATTTGAACTCGTCGTCGTGATTAAAGCAGAGACTGCAGAGTCAGTGTTCAGAGAAACGTCCACGAGCTCGTGTCTCCTCAGAGAAACCGTCGGATCAGGAGTTCTTATTGGAGTTTCCACTGTGTGCCGGACAGAAACAGCCTTTTCTCTCCGATAGATCTCAGCAGAGAAGATCAAAAAGATCAATGAATCACACCTGGCTGTTTCTCCAAGAGTGCTTTTTTTGGTCAGTCTAGTGTTGAAGTCTTCATCGGTACAGAGCGACAGACGATGAGGGACCAGCGTCTGGAAGTAGCAGGTTAGCTCTGTGTGTGTGTGTGTGTGTGTGTGTGTGTGTCAGTGGCAGGCCGGCTGGTTGCCTGGTTACTGCTCGCTCATGTGTATAAGCTGCGTACAGTAATTACCCAGGTATCATAGCACCGCCACTGGAAAGCAGTGAGGTGCTGCCCCCCCCCCCCTCGCTCACCCCCACCCCCCTTGCTCGTCCTAACCCAACCTCATAACTGAGATAAGAGTGCTTGTTTTTTTTTTTTAAGCCCTTTCCAATCAGATCCCTGATCGTCTTCCCTCCTTTAATAACAGAAGGAAGAACCTGAGCCTGCAGGCGGAGATGATCTGAGGAACAGGAGCGTTCTGCGATCCAGCCGCTGAGGATCATGGATGTTTGTTCGACTGAACGTTAAACAGGCGGCCGTGCTCTCCCTCTCTCTCTCCTCTTCAGCAGTCGTCTCGCTCTATTCCAGGAAATGTGCAGGATGGTAGCAGGCAGGAACGTGCTCAGATGTACAATCAGCTCGTGACTCAGGTCCATCACACACACACACACACACACACACACACACACACACACACTCGGTGTGGTTTCCTCTCCTCTCTGGATCGCCCTCCCCTCCTTCCTTAACTGCCTCTCCCACCTGCCTTCATGTATCGACCGTCTCGCTCCTCTTATCGAGGCTCGACGCCATGTTTCCTCCACCAGCGAGGAAATAACGTGCGTGCAGGCGTGTGCACGAAAGGGCCGACTGATGGAGGCTGTCAACCGCCGACACACACACACACACGCCCACCCGAGGAGGCGGGTGGAGGGGAACGGTGCCAGCCGCCCTGGATTCTGGTTTTTATGCTTCCAGTTCTGCTCGATCCTCGATCGGCTGAGAGCAGAGACGACCGACACAGGCTGGGAAGAAGAGGAAGATCACCGCTTATGGCACGGTGGGGTAGTGGTTCGCTCTGTCGCCTCACAGAAGAACCCTCTCTGGTCAAACACAATGTCTTTAAAATCAGGAACATGGAGATTCAGAGTAATCCATTCATCCATTCATTACTCCCAGAGTCGGATGTTCTAATTCAATAGTGTTTAAAAACAGCTGTTAGTCCCAGGCTGCCCCAGGAGAACACTTGGTTCTAGAGTGGTCTGCTGGAGGTTCCTGGGTTCTCTAACAGTAGAACAGGAGGCAGAGGAACCGGCTCCCAGCTTCAGTTCAGTTTCAGGCTGACACAGTCTCTGCTTTTAAGACCTTTCAGTTTCTGCTTCAGTGAGCAGCAGTGGCCAGAAACGTTCAATACAAAGTTAGGAGGCAGTGCAGCAACACGATCCGGACCCGGAAACAGGACCAGTTATGCATATGCGCCAGTTTGATGCATTTAATTGCCCAAGAAACAGCTGATTAGCGCAAAGAAGAAGAAAAAAAGACCCGGCGTCAATGCAACAGCGCTTCCGGGATTAATGATGGAATTGCGCAACAACACCACTATCGTAAACGCGTCCCGGCTTCAATGGGTTAAAAAGGAAATTAAAGAAAAAATAAACATCTGTATCCAACCGAGTCCAAATCGGGAGGAATCTTCCGATCCTGAGCGAGTCCGTAATCACGTGATCGGGGCCGATTTCCGATCACGTGATCGGATCGGGACATCCCCCGGCACTGCCCTGACCCCCCACAGTCCAGTCCAAGACCCCAGCTCACAAGGAGGGGAACCATGACTCAAAGACGCTCCGAGCACACGGTACCCAGAAGCCCAGTCCGGTAAACCCAACCCGACCTCCAGCCAGGCCCACCCTGAGTAACCTCTGACCTCTGCTTCAACAGAACCAAAAGACTCGACATAACATGTCAGAGAGAGACTGGTGCTTTATTCAGGCCTGATGGGAAACTGTGTGGCTGCAGCGGCGAAAAACCCAGAGGAAGAAACAAAGCCCTGATCAAAACATGCAGATACTCAAATCAACAGAGAACGCTTTAACGCAAAACACTTAAACGCTGCGGAATACACTGCACTGTTGAACATGTCAACAAGTTAGAGGAGAAAACATCAATCACAAACGCCGGCTGAACGGTGGACCGTGGGGCGAACCGGGGAAAACCAGACAGCTCTGATACACTGCCGCTGAACATCAGATCCATGTTCTCACCGGCGGCCAAACCTCACAGCGTTTTCACGGCGCTGACATGTAAACACGAAACTTTCCTGGAATGAAAACACAAAAACGACGTGTTTCCACTCGAAACATTATTGTGTCGTAATACTGTTTCTCCCACTAACAGAAAAAAGTAAAATGCTAAGAATAATAAAAAAAAAATCCTCATCCTACGATCATAAAATAAACTAACAGCAGCAAGGCCTGTAGGGAAATTATCCCGTATAAAACTGTAAGAGTGTACTTACATTAGATGGTGATATTGCTGATCGTTTTTAGTTACACAACGGTAAAGACAGTCTTTCATGAAAAATACATGTGGGAGGTTCTGTTCCAAGAAGAAGACAAAGAAGAAGCAGAAGTCGATGAAAAAGAAAATGACGATGACGAAGACGAAGAAGTGGTAGAAGAACACAAAGATGAAGAAGAAGAGGAAGACGTCAAAGAAGTAATGGAAGAGGAGGAAGAAGAATCACACGGCTGACGGCTGGTTGATTGTGCTCCACACACAGTCTACCAAACGTGCAGACGATCAATATGACCCAGTTTCTGCCGGTCGTACACACACACACCCACACTCACACACTCTCCCCCTATAGCCCGGCCAGGTACACACACCTATATGGAGCATTTCACAGTGTGAGACTGAAACAAGACGGAGGAACGATTCACCTGCCTGGAGCCTCTCATCACTTATACTAATGTCTTCTCTACGAATGTCTTCTTCACCGTCACAGCCCTGCTCACTACTGTCTGTGTGTGTGTGTGTGTGTGTGTGTGTGTGTGTGTGTGTGAGGCGCTGTTGTTAATGCTAACAGATGCAGCCTGAGGAGAACGGGAGTCTACAGCAGGATTACTGAAATTAATAGACATGAACAAAGGCCCAAACAATGTAAGGCACATAAATAATCCATGGAAAGCATTAATGCACACACAGTTACACACAGACACACACACACTCCCTCAGCACCCCTCACAGTGTGTGTGCAGCTAGTTTAAACTGTGGCTCCACCTAGTGGGAAACATCACCGAGTGTCAGGATGTGGCGAACATGGCTGCTCAACTGCTTTCAATAAAGATGCTCATCTCATCCTGTGTGTGTGTGTGTGTGTGTGTGTGTGTGAGGATGGACCACCTCGATGGCCACGGTCCACAGGATGAGCTGTGTGTCCGACTCGGGGAAGTAGGCCTTGACTTGAGGAGACATGCCGATCAGGGCGCAGTTCGTCACCACAGCGATCACACTCATGGCCTCGAAGGCCAGCTGGAAGAGAAGCACACACACACACACAGACGCACAGACACACTGCTCAGCTCGGCTCGGCTCGGCTAGCTGTTAACAGAACTAAATATTTAAAACAAAACGTGGAGGTTTGCCTTTGACATATTTGCTTTCAGTGAAGTAAACCAGAGTCCAACCAAACCAACTTCACTTAAAAAACAAAACTAACTTTGATTTTCCACTAAAAGTTACAACACTTTGAAATTTATTTAACAGGAATTGAAATGTTTTACTGAGAATGTATGAGAAACAACAGATAAACAACAGATATGAAGGTTAATTGAGAGCAACATGCATTCTAAATATATAGATTTAAGTAGGTAAAAACAAAAAGCAACTGATGCATATGAATTTTGATAATATTAATTTTAAATGCAGCAACTTAAACAATAAATGCATCAACAAAATGCAAAGTAAATGCAGCTATACGTATGCTAAATGCAGCAAAAATATTTTTAAAGATACAGCAACATGTGTTCTGAATGCAGACTAGATGTGATAAAGCACATGGTCAATACATGATTCCAGCTTAATGCAGCGTCATGGCTGTGGCTTCTACTGCAGCAACATGCTGGGCTTCACAGAGTGTGTGTGTGTGTGTGTGTGTGTGTGTGTGTGTGTTCTCGTATTTCTATCCTTGTCGGGGCCAAATGTCCCCACAAGGATAGCAAAACGTGGAACGACGTGCCTTGTGGGACCTTTTTCCGGTCCTAAGTAGGACAAACAGTGTTTTCTTGACCATGTTGTTGTTACTGAAAAAAGTAAAAGTGCAAAAACATTTCTTTAGGATTAGGCTTTGTTGTGGTGTGGGTTAGGGTTAGGGTAAGGGTCAGGGTTAGGGGCTAGACATGAATGGGAGTCAATGGAAGGTCCCCACAAGGATAGAAATACGAGACTGTGTGTGTGTGTGTGTGTGTGTGTGTGTGTGTGTGTGTGTGTGTGTGTGTGTGTGTGTGTGTGTGTGTGTGTGTGTGTGTGTGTGTGTCTCACCTGCCAGACGCCGATGTTGGCGGCGGGGTCGGAGAAGGGCCTCTTGAAGACGTGGCACATCTTGAAGGCGTCGGAGTAGACCTCCGTCACGTTGTTGAGGACCACCAGGACGGCGGCCAGCGGGTAGACGCAGGAGAACAGGCTGACGTAGCCGAACAGCAGGAAGAGCTCCAGGTAGTCGTCGAAGGTGCCCTGAGATCACCACACACACACACACACACACACCCTCCCTCAGTCCTCTGCCGGGCCGTCCCCCCTGACGGAGCAGGTGTGTGCTCCCTCACCAGGTAGGTGCTCATGTCGGCCTCCAGCCGGACCTGCTCCTCCAGGGGGAGCTCCTGCTCCCCCAGAGTCCGCCTCTTCTGCACCCTGCGGATCATCTTCTTGTTGCGCCTCCTCTGGAGCCAGTAGGGCAGGAAGGCCTCCATCACCTGGTTCAGGATCTGGCTGGTGATCAGCAGGGTGGCCAGACTCTGAGGGGCACCAGACAACAAACAAACAAACAAACAAACAAACCAAGGAGAAACACCAGGTCAGGACGCTGATGTGCTGGAATTACAGAACAAAAGGAAGAGTAACAGATGTGAGGTGGAGAGGAGGCGTAGTACAGTTCTCGGTGTAGTAGGGCTGTAGTGGAGGTGTAGTAGGGGTGTAAAGGAGGTAGCCTGTAGTGGAGGTGTTGTGGAGGTGCAATCGGGTTGTAGTGGAGATGTAGCAGCTGTAGCTGTGTAGTTCAGGTATAGAGAGGTGGAGGTGTGGTAGCGGTACAGTAGGGATGTAGTGGAGGTGTAGTAGCAGTGAAGGGGAGGTGTTGAGTGGTGGAGGTATAGTTGGAATGTAGTGGAGGTGTAGTCACTGTCTTGAGGGATTGTACTGGGATGTAGGTGTAGTGCGGTGGGGGGTACTAGAGGCGTAGTGGGGGTGGAAATGGGGGTGTAGCAGAGGTGTAGCAGAGGTGTAGTTGAGGTATAGAGCGATGGAGGTGTGGTAGGGGTACTGTAGGGATGTAGGGGTGTAGTAGTAGTGCAGGGGAGGTGTTGAGTGGTGGAGGCATAGTAAGGATATAAGGGAGGTGTAGCAGCAGCGTAGGGGAGGTGTAGTAGGGCTGTAGTGGAGGTCTAGCAGCAGTGTAGGGCGGGGTTGGGTGGTGGAGGTATAGTAGGAATGCAGTGGAGGTGTAGCAGCTGTGTAGTTGAGGTATAGAGGGGTGGAGGTGTGGTGGGGGTACAGTAGGGTAGTAGTGGAGGTGTAGTAGCAGTGTAGGGGAGGTGTTGAGTGGTGGAGGTGTGGTAGGGTAGTAGTGGAGGTGTAGTCGCGGTCTCGTGGGATTGTACTGGGGTGTAGGTGTAGTCCAGTAGGGTTGTAGTGAAGGGGTAGTGGAGGTGTACTAGAGGCGTAGTGGGGGTGTAGTAGAGGCGTAGTGGGGGTGTAGTAGAGGTGTAGCGGGGGTGTAGCAGCGGCGTTCCCACCTGTCTCAGCAGCACCATGTCCTGCATGACGAAGGCGATGTAGAACAGGGAGGCGAAGCAGTTGAAGAAGTTGAACTGTGAGGAGGAGAGAGGAGCCCTGCGGTCAGACGGCGGAGGGTGGAGGCGTGACGGAGCCCCCAACTCCACTCAGGACACTCACCACCAGCACCTTGAGGACCAGGTGGTTCTGATAGGAAGACTCCAGCCGGTGGTTTTCTGAACAGTCAGAAGACACAGTCACCAGGGCGTCCGTGGGGTTGGCCCCGCCCCCACCGGACGGACGGACTCACCCCACTCAGTGAGGAACTCGGCAGCGTATCTGTAGATGAGGTTCATGATCTCTATGACCACGGCGTAGATGACGCTGGGCACGAAGACCAGAACGCCCGTCCAGAAGGTGGGGTCCTGGTCGTGCAGCGTCAGCGCCCAGCCTTCCATCTGGAAGTAGATCATCATGACGTGGAGCGACAGGTACAGGCACAGCAGGACGAAGGGCACGGACACCAGGTAGATGCGCACGTGCCTCTTGGCCGCGGGGTACACCGGCTCCTCGCGCCCCGTCACGGGGTTGAACCCCAGGACGCCGTGGAAGCCGGGGCGCGGCTCTTCGAAGGCCCTCTTTCTGCTCAGGGTGCCCCAGCGGAACGCCAGAGAGGCGCTGAACTGTTTCCACAGCTGGAGGAGGAAAGGTTCAGTCAGCTGAGAGGTCAGGCTGAAACACTGGAAGGACGAATGAGTGTGAAGGATGAGGCTCCTCCTCCCTTCATCAGATCCCCCTCTGAAGCACTGGGCGGCTCCGTACCTCCAGGATGATCGTGCACCAGACCAAGTTGAAAGCAGCAAACACAACATATTTGTCGTAGTCCTCCCAGTCGAACAGGTAGTAAGGCAGGCCGACGAGCGCCATGGGCACCAGCGCCAACGTGAAGTACTCCAGGAAGCCGAAGTAGAGGCCCAGGCCCTCGCCGTAGTAGTGCCTGATATCGTCTGGAGGCGGAGCACAAGCAGGAAGAAGTGTGTGGAGGAACAGCAACACAGAATTCACACAAAAACAATAAAGAATTGAGCTGGAGATAAGAGGAGGAGGAGGGAATGAAGACATTCCAGCTCCCTCACATCGTTTTATTACAAACAAGAGATGAGGATCTTTCTTCACTCACCAAGAGGCTGGAAGGCCAACTTGACCTTCTTATACCAGGAGAAAGAAAGTCTCTTCAGCTCTTCTTTCTCGTGGAGAGGAAACATCTGGACCAAGATGCCTTTGGACTGCAGTCTACGAACTGGAAGAAAACCAGAAGGCTTCATTACGTCCACACGGTAACAGAACGTCTTATAGCTCAGTAACTCCATGGTCCTCAATAGATGTGAAAGTGAGTGTTTGGTTCTGTGTGTGAGAAGATGAGCTAAAAGAGCGTTCGCACTCGGAGAAGAAACCTCCATATGATCTAAGATGCTGGGTTTAAACTGTAGCTTCTATTTTCATCTCGACGCTTCAAGTGAAAACGCAGCGTTTTTGCACGTTGAGCACGAGTTCTGTTTACATGGAAACAGCAGGAACCCTGAGGTTGATGCAGTTGGCACGTTGGGCCACTAGTTGGCACCACTTGTCTTTGTAATGAAAGCACACAGGTCCCTGAAGGACCGGAGCAGGAGCAGCGTTTCCACGGTCTTACATGGAGACAGAGCCAGAGCATTTCACAAAGGTGCATTTCCAGCGACTGCAGACAGCGTTGTCATGTAAACGGACTTCAAGATGCCACTAAAGTCACCTGTGGTCAGGCTACTTACAAAGTTCCACTTTGGAAGCCGTTTCCAGAAAGTTGTGTTTTCCTCGGCTCCAAGCTGCCACCGTGTGAACGAACACCCAGAACGCTACAGAAGTTTCCCCCTTTCACCTGGAGGAGGAGCGCCGTCGTGTGACCGGAGCCTCAGACTCAGTGTGAGTTCAGGCCGTCCGGGTTTGTCTGCCTCGCTCTGGGCCGTGAAGGAGGACGGACTGACTTCCTGTTGACACCAGAGCATCGACTGCCTCCCCGCTGCTAAACAAGCAGCTTCATTTTCCAGAAACAAAAGCCCTAAAACAATAGGCGTGAGCTGGATTATTGCGCACAATGGGCTAATTCCCGCCGTCCGACACGCCGGCTTGAAGGGCCTATCTGCTCATCTGCCAGCTCTTGAGTGCATCATTTGCGAGGAGTGATTACGTCCTGCTTCACTGCGATTTGTCGAACACGGGAGCTGAATAGACGCGTCCTATCTCCTCCGCGAGTTCATTGCTTCCTTATCTGCCCGTTAGAATATTTCACTGCATTTGCATATTTATTGTTTCCATACTGAAGCCAGAAAGGGGGAGAGACAGGCGAGAAACGGAGGGGAGGGTTTGTTCAAAGGCGGCTGCTTTTTCCCTCCAACATAACGGCGTCACTGCAGCTGAAGAGAAAACCTCAGTCCAAACAGAAACAGAGAAATTGTGTGGGAAAAAAGCCACATGTCAGAGCAGAGACTGAGGATTTACTGCCACGTTTACACCATCGTGATGTCTGGGCTCATTCGGGACTCGTCTTTACAAACGTCATCATCAGGAGAAGCTTCTCAACACTCCAGCTGTTGGTTTTGCTCCCATGCTTCATGACAACTCAAACTCTGAGACTCCTTTCACACTAATGAACCTAACCCGAACCCAAAGCTATAAGTGAGGATCCATTATCAGCGTGCTAACAGTCTCCCAACGGCAGGAAGCAAGAGTCTCACCACTCAGCTTCTCCTCCTCCTGGTTCATCTCCTCTTTACAAACCTTCTCTGCTAGATCCAGTTATTCCTCCTCAGCAGTAAAGCTTCTCTAATGGTGGGAAATCACTTCTTCCAGGTTCATATCCACTGTTCAGTCCAGGTACCGTCCTGGTCTAAACCACAGGTAGAAATGATGATTCACCTGCTGTTTACAGTTTTAACCAAGCATACGTGGCTGTGCAGGGCAACCCGCATGGAATTCAATCTGAAGCAGTTTTTATTAGATCATTCTGTGACGACGGGAGATTTAACGAGATCAGACTGAATTGCAGGAGAACAGAACGCCGTCTCTCTGTAATGAACAGCATTCATCTGTGGTTTTAGCCACGTGTTCTGTACAGTCCACCAGCACGAGACGACTCTGCCAGCATCCGCTAGAGATGAGACACAGACAAGCTCTTTTCTCCGGGAGAAAGGCTCCTCATCCAGCCCAGCACCATGACGCACGGCGGTCCACTGCTGTGGTGACCAGCAGGCCGCGGCGGGCCGAGTTGGTCAGTGTGAAGGAAGAATGAGACTTTTTCTTACTTTGACCCGACTGGTGAAGCGTTGCTGCAACAGCAATTCACAAAAAGACCGATTTCTCTCAAATACTGCTGACATTGTATCATGAAGCCTTATCCTCACTGAGACCTATCCTGCACAGATTCAGGAACCACCTGCTGAAATGCACTATGGGTAATTCGATCTAAAAACAACATCTGTAATGAAACTTCCAGACCATCCATGAACCCAACCAGCTGCAGCAGCAGACGCTGTGTTTCCAGCACTGCGGTTCTGTGACTGGACCCTGGAAACGCAGCTCGCTGTGCAGCCGGGGGCGGAGCCTGGAGCCGGGGGCGGAGCCTGGAGCCAGAGGCGGAGCCTGGAGCCGGGGGCGGTGCCTGGAGCCAGGGGCGGAGCCTGGAGCCGGGCGGTGGATCGCTCACCGATGGACTTCCCCGGGTAGAGCTTGGCCTGGCTGTGTCCCGGGACGTGGGTCTCCTCTTTGGCTCGCAGGGTGTCCAGCTCGTGTTTGATGATGTACTGACACTCGGCCATGCTCAGGAAGTCGTCTCCGTCCCCTGGAGAGACGAGGAGAGACCAGCGACGGAGGAGACATTTGATTTGATTTGATTTTTGATTTGATTTATTTATTTCATTCATTTAAATAAAACAAAAAGTGAATGCAACATACTTGCATCTACATACTTCAGCACAGATATGAATGCAAAGGTACAGAAAGAAGCAAAAGCTTATAATATCTGCCCCTCATCAATTCAGAATCCTTTAAACTTCCGATGTGCGCGCTACATACAATACATAACAAAGAAACAATACATAACAAAAAAAACAAGTTGTCATCATACAACACAAATTTCAAAGATGTCCTACATGGCGTCTATGTATCTATCCATCAGAATTAGTTTCACACTCTTTTTAAAACAATGGATGGATTTTGAGGTTTTGATTTCACACTCAAGGCTGTTCCATAGATTTACACCGTGGACTGAGACACACCTTTCCTTTGGTTTAGTTCTAAACTTAGGTTTACAAAAAAAATCTGATCACTTTCTCTCTTTTTGAATCTATTTTGCAGGTTTTCTGGTAATGTTTTCTGGTGAGCTTTATACATACATTTGAGAACGTTAAGTTCAACCAATTCATTAAATTTTAATGTTCCTAATTGTAAAAAAAAGGATTTGTGTGAGCTCTGTATCCACTGCCATTTACAACACGAAGAGCACGTTTCTGTAAAATGCAAATTGGATCAAGGTAAGTTTTACATGCATTTCCCCACACATTCATTTCCCCTTACATACAGTAAGTCAAATGTAGAATAATTAAGGAATTATACAACAGTAACAAAGCATTCTTATTGAGAGACTCTTTAACCTTGTGTAACACAGCAATAGTTTGGGATAATTTTGTTTTAACATGTTCTATGTGTGATTTCCATGTTAAATGTTCATCAATTAAAACACCCAAGAACTTTACTTCATGCACTCGTTCGATCTCTAACCCTTGAATAGAAAGTCTTGCACCAACATCTTTATCTTTACAAGTAAAGACCATAAATTTTGTCTTGTTAATGTTTATAGATAGTTTGTTAGCATTAAACCACTGTAATAGTTTCTCAAACTCATTTTCCACTGTTTGTAACACCTCATTTATGTTTTTTTCCCGTGTAAAACAATGTGGTATCGTCTGCAAATAAAATACATTTTAGTACATTTGAAGCAGACACAATATCATTCACATAGAAGAGAAAGAGAATTGGTTACTGGTTAAAGACATTACTGGTCTGTATATACAATATATAATATATAATATATAACATGACATGTTATATATTGTATATTATATATTGTATATATCATGGTTTAAAAATGTATATATTGAATATATACATTTTTAAACCATGATGAACTAGAATTTGGCACTCAGAGCGCAGACCTCCACCACAGCTCAAATCAGTCACCAACAACAATAAAAAATTCCTGGATCCAGACAGTGACCCGGATCATCACCAAAAGTTAATGGATTCTAAGTGAGCCCAAGACCCACCTCTCCACAAAGTGTCATTGCAATCCGTCCATTACTTTTTCCGTAATGTTGCTAACAAACCAACCAACCAACAAACCGAAGTGATTACATAACCTCCTTGGCGGAGGTAATTACAGGACTTCCACAGTCAACCAGACCCCGCCTCCCGGTTCACCTGTGAAGCCTTTGAAGTTGAGCTTGTTGGCGCAGGTGAAGCCCCTCATGGAGCCGTCGCTGTACTCCTTGAAGAGCCCCAGGTCCTCGGCCCCGGACAGCAGCCGCCGCCGCGACGCCCCCACCAGGAACACGTTGGGGTTGGTCTTCTCCCCGGCCTCCACCCCGGGGCCCAGCTGCCGCACCAGCAGCTCGGCGCCTGGCGGGAGGTGAAGGGTTAAAGACAAGCGGGGGGAGGGGGGGTTAAAGGTGGGCGGAGCTCCACACCTCCACTGTGCTGCGGGTCTCTGATCCTGCTCAGCAGCCAGGCCACCGCCTCCTCCTTGGTGTCCGGGGCCAGCTCCAGCACCACCAGGGGGGCGAAGGCGGAGCCGCCGCCGTCGTCCTGCAGCATGGTGGCTCCACCTGCAGGACACACCAGCTGTTGACTTCCTGTCCAGATGTTCAGGCAGCTGCAGCAGAGTCCTGGAAGCCTTTCCTCCCTCACTGAAACCTCGGGCTCAGGCTCACATGATCACTCTGCCGACGGCCTCTGAGGCCCGGGTGCAGTGGTGGAGGGTTGCAAGTGTGATTCCCGAGGGCCACATGTTGAAGTGTCCTTGATCCTGAACGCCAGGAGTCATGTGAGTGAAATCCATTCACTGTTTCAGTTCAGGGGGGCAAACATAAGGCCCCTGGGCCAAAACTGGCCCGCAGCAGGCTCCAAACGGGGCCAAACAATCAAAACCTGACGCTGCTGTGAGAACTGCTGCCTGCTTTCTATCAAAGCCGTGCTGTGGGGGGGTTTGGAGGAACAGCCAGAATGAAACTGCTAGCAGAGAAGATTTCTGGACATGTGACCAACTGTTTGGCTTTGGTGAAAATACAGACATTCTAACCACATATCTTCTGCTTCTCTTTATATTTAAACTTTCAAGTTTCAAGTCTTTATAAAAAAAAAAAAAATGACAACAAATACTGCTGAGTGTTTTCAGCAATTAATTCGGGGAGGGCTGTCAACGTTTTTTTTTTAATTGCGATTAATCACATCATTTTTGAACTTGTACTCAAGCGTCAAATGAGGAATCTAAACCTCATAATTCAGCTGAACTGCTCAGGGATGGAAAACACCGTCCCAACGAGGAACATGAGTTTTATCTGCTGTTTCTTTTCTTTGAGCCAATGGCGATTAATCGTTGACAGCCCTCCATGAATTAATCGTGATTAGTCACAATTAAAACTGACAGCACTCGTCTAGTCTAATACTACTGAAAGGATTCGTCTTTAGAAAGTTTTTTTTTTTAAACCGTCTGTCGTTTTTGACCTTTTAACTTTATTTCCCATTAAAAACTGTAACATGAAACCGTTCCCTTTACAACCCGAGGATAAATAGGAGAAGAAATATAAACAGAGGGTGCTGTTATAATAACGAGATCCTGTGCATGAGTGCATGTGAGCGTGCATGTGAGCATAATGAATGGAGGGACTGGAACTCAGATATAGAAACAGTTGGTCCGGGTTCATGTGGAGGATCTGAGAGGACGAATCAAACCACAGAGCCAGACGACAGACAGAAACAGCTGACCGACACACACACACACACAAAATAACACACTCTGTCACTCACTCACACTCACACTCACACTCACACACACACTCACACTCACACACAGAGGGAGGGGCCTTCACACTGCTGCCCCTGCTCCCCGCAGTTTGCCCCTTCGGTCGGTTTCTTACCGAGGTCACCTGCTCATACTCACTGCGGTGTGTGTGTGTGTGTGTGTGTGAGCGCCGGTCTCAGGAGCCGTGCTGGTCGGAGGAGCACAGGGACAGGGCGGAGGAGTGGAGGACAGGTCTGAGCGGTCTGAAGCCTGCTGCACCCAGGGTGGGGGGGTGGAGGGGGGTGGGGTCTGCAGCCTCCACGTCACCAGCCTGCTGCCACTCCCACTCCGGTGTGGGTCTAACCTGCAGCAGCACACAGCAGGGCAGGTCAGGGGGGAGGGTGGAAGGGGGGGGCTGGATTCTCCACGTCACCAGCCTGCCGTCACTGCTCAGGTCCTTCTCTGTTTATTTATACACAAATCTTCACTGCGGGAGGATTTTAGACAACACTAAGGTTCATAATCAATACGACCAATCAAGAAGAAGTCCTCTCCTGTGCTAGTACCAGGTTCAAAGGTCAGGGGAATCTTTATATATTATCTGCAGGACTAAAAGTTTTTCAAGCACATTTTGTGATTTCAATCCATCTCTCTTACACCTTGAACAGGTTCACTCATGAAAATGTGTTTTCACAGATTTAATCATGATTTTATCCTCAGTTCTGTATAAAGTTACTTCTTCCTGTTTGTTGATTCTTGAGGTTTTTTTTTATTTCTTTTTTTAATGCTGCACTGAATGAACTCTTCTTTAAGGTTTCCCCTGATATTTTCTGCTTATCCTCCCTTCTTGCTGCCTTTCCTCCTGTAATCTGTGCATGTTTGTTGATGTAAATGACTTTCCACTGCATTGTTACTGAACAGTGCAGCTCAAACAGCTGAACTGACAGACTTTAAAACATTCACTTCTATCACTGGCTTTCAGATGTGAAGCTGGACGAAGAAATCACTGATTATCTGACAGATTAATCCAATAATAAATGTTTTCATCATCCAGAAACATGAAGAACTAAAAAGTCAATACATGGATTTTTTTTTTAGGATGACTCAACATCAAACACCAGTTTTGTGCACATTAGAATACAACAGCGCTAAAAGCTTCCAGAACAAACTGCACACAAGAGATTTAGACGTGAGGAGTTCAGTTAGAGCGCAGCAGATGATAAATCGTGAGTTTTATTCACAAACTTACCAGAAACCCTCCTCTCTCTCTGCTCAGCAGCTGATCACTTCACTTGACAGCAAACCAACTTCCGCATTCCACACGGAGACGCTTGTTTTTGTACTTCAAAGAGGAGGAGCAGTGGGCGGGGACGGCCTCTGCACGCGCCGCCCCGCTGACGTGACGCCGGTGAGTAAATCAAACGGCTGGAATCGCGGCGCTGAGGTCACGTGACGCGGAGCTGCTCCGACAGCGGAATGGCAGGAGAAGAGGCGGCGAGCAAAGGGTGAGTTTTTACTCTAAAACACCGCTTTAACCTCTGTTTTTCGGCGCGGATCTGTCGCCGCTGTTGAAGAGCTTCTGGCTGCGCACGTTTCAAATGTTTTCCGCTCTTGTTTCGAGGTTTAACGAGTTGTGACACTCACGGAGTGAGTGAAGTTGAGGTAAACATCCCCTGTCCGTGCCTCTCACATGTCAACATGCAGGAGGTCCTATGAAAACCTCCAAAACTCTTAGTTGTACAACAAACATTGTGCTTTTTAAGCCCAATTTTAGTTAATTTATTTCAATAATTTGCACTTTTTTCATTTTTGAAAAGTGTCATTCTGAATTTGCTAAAATATAATTTTGTAAATATGTATGAATATGTGTATTATTGAAGATATTGATACATTTGTGATGAACTGTGCAGATCTAATCTGCGTACGAACAAAATATGACTGTTACTATACCAGACTGACTGATATGAAATGTTTTCATGCACTATGCATTCATGCTCTGCAAAATTTAAAATGACAGAATTTCAAATACGAAACAAAACTGTGAATAACCACAATTGATTTACTGAAATTGTGTCTTTAATCGGTTGCATTGTAGGAGAGATGGTCGTGTTTCCCAGCTGGTGGCTATAGAGCTGAGTCAGACACAAAAATCAAGGAATGATGTGTTATGAAATATAGAAGAGATGCATGTGTCAAATTCAGTCAGGTTTTAACAAATTTAAATTAAATCAAAACTCAAACTAACAGTGGGTGAACATGTAATTTCCATCATACTGTCTATTTTCCATATGTTGTCATTTTCTTTTTGGCCCTCTCTCAACAAGCAGTCATGAACATCTCTACCAACCCCAGACTGGAATCCTGCTGTTATAATCTGAGAGCAGTCGGGTGTTTTATTCCTATTTATTAATGCTTATTACACACAAAAAAAGCACTTTGAAAAAACAATAGACAACAGTTTATGTGAATCTTGGAATTTCATTTATTATGAGTAAAATTTGAGCAAAATGAAACAAATCAGTGCAAAAATCAAAAAAGGTATTGAAAATATTATGCAAAAAAAAAGAAGAAACATTGTCTTTGTACACTATAATGTATTTTATTTACAGTGAACCATCACAATGGTATTCCGCATAAATACGATGATATCAGTTGAAACTGACATTCCTCACAAATGAGAATCTGAATGTGAAAAGATTAAAAATGCCACATTAATGTAGTGCACTGTAGAGCTCTGGAGGGCAGCTCGCTCGCTGCAGCACTTCATGAAAGTCCAGCTGCACTGGCCTGGACCGGGGCTTGGACCGGGGTTTACAGAGAGACCAACTCTGGAGGAGTATTAAAGACGCTCATGAGGGGGGAAAAAAGTTTGAGGACAGATATGTTTATTTCATCATGCACTTTGTGAAAAAAGTTGAAATATAATGTTGAAAATGTTAAAAATGAGTCTACCTCTTTTTTCCCGGGTGGCCCTGATGCTCTCCCATACATAACACATACATATATTTGATTTTAAAATCATTTTTTGATTGAAGTTGCCTCTTTTATGTCATTTAAACTACAGGTAAATCTGAAAAATGTCAGAACAAATCACAGGAGGAAAATCAAACACTGCATCACTGAAGCTGCTGCTACATGTCGGAAAAGATCTTCCTTTATATGAAGCTGACCTGTCTGTGCGACATCGATGCTGATATATCATTTATCCCGAATGATGTTTATGTAAGGTTCCCAAAATTCCATACAGTCATTTTGTTTGCTCTTGACAGTATTTGTCAAGTCGTTCAAGTCCAACGCTCCTGGATAACTCTGTTCCATTCGCTCCATTCTTTCTGAAAAAAAAACCCCAAAACAAAACAAAAAAATAAGAGAAATGTCCTTTCCTTTAGATCCTAATTTTAGTTCACATGGGATTTCTGTTGAGTATTATTAAATTTAACTGGGTCGGAGATCAAATGTTTTGCTGTTTTCCTGAAATGTGGCTCTATGTTTATGATACATTCACGGTGATGAAGTAATTCAGAAATTCAGATTAGTAAGTCAGAGAAGATGCATTGGTTTCTGGAGAAATAGATTTTATTTGGTAAAACTCTAGACAATCTGTGTTATGAGGAGACTTGTAAGCACATGTGTGCTTGAGCATTCACAACAATTACATAAAAACAGACAGAGTAGATGTTATTGTCCCCGGGTGGAAATAATAGTTTATGGCTTCATAGACGAAGATAAAAACACCATCAGAGGAAAACAGCTGGTCATAAAACAGTCACAGACACGTCAGACAGCTTCAAGTGCTCTAATGAAATCTGCCTTTTTCATTTCCTCTCAAAATCAAGTGAGATTAAACTCCCAGGATTGTCAGGCCAGGTTCCTTCATAATCTCTGGATCCATTTCTTTTTCTGGGATTATCAATAATAATTCATATTTCCTGACATTCTGTCATGTGTGAGCGACGGATCATTTTTACCAATAGAGTACCAGCTTCCCCGTGCTGCTGACCAATCCTTCTGTCTGGATCTGGATTGGTCCTGGTCTGGGTCAGTCCAGGTCTGCTCGGACCAGGTCTGCTCAGTCCTGGTTTTCTTGTGGCTGCAGGGTTGTTCACAGAGCGCTGACCGCTGTGGGGGTCTACGGTCTGGCCAGCGGCGTCCGGGGCTACGTGGACACCACCATCAGGTAATCCTGGTTGACCCTCTTAATCCATCACACCCATCACAATACATCGCTGATTCATTCTTATCACGAGATCGTGAAGGCTAAAGAACAGAATACCAGAAAGATCTCTACTGGACGATGTAAACAAAGCACTGCTGAGTATCTCTACCCAGAACGTCACAGACCAACCAACTGATCTACGGTACGGCATCAGTTATCCTAGAGATGCTTGGCTACAAGATGAACAGCATGAGTAGCCAGAAGTCAGACCCTCCTTAGAAAAGAAGGCTAGAGGCAAAAATCAAGGCAACATGGAAAGCAGGTAGCCTCCTGACAGAACTGAACAGAGGTGTGAAGCTTAAGAAGGAACTGCCTGAGAAATACAGCAAGTTGTCCACAGCCGAGGCACTGGGGACTGAAGAGCAAAGACTGTCAGCCTGAGCTACCCCCCTAAAGAGACATACAAGAGAAGTGGAAGCCAGGAGGATAAACATCATTCTCCAACAATCCAGCAAAGGTATCCTCTCAAAGAGGTGCCACACAACACCAATGCAAAGTGGCTAGCAGACCTACAAGTAGAACTCTGCAACCTCCTAGAACAAGAACCAGTAGTCATCACAACAGCAGACATCCAGAAAAAAAGTGGCAAAAATGGAGAACTGGCCAGCTCCAGGTCTTGACAGGATTCACACCTACTGGCTGAAGAAGCTACCTGCACTCCATGAAGGCCTGGCAGCCCAAATAATCCAGCTGCCAAGAGAACGGAACCACCCACAGTGGTTGACCCAAGGTCCAACGGTCCTTATCATGAAGAACCCCCCAGAAGGGAACAATACCGTCCAACTACCGGCCTGTAACCTGTCTCAGCACCACATGGAAACTCCTACCTGCATCATAGTGGCTAAGATGAACAGGAACATGGAACAATACATGAGCAGAGCAGAGAAAGGAATTGGCAGTAACAGCAGAGAAGCCAAACACCAGTTACTGATCGACGGGGTAATTGCACAAGACTGTAAGACCAGAAACTCTAACCTGTGCACTGCCTGGATTGATTACAAGAAAGCCTATGACTCAATGCCACAGGGATACTGGAGTGCTTGAAACTGTACAACATCAACAGGGAACTGAGAACCTGCCTGGGAAACTCAATGAAGCTATGGAAGACAACACTGGAAGCTAACTGGAAGCCAGTGGCAGAGGTGAAAATCAAATGCGGCATATACCAAGGAGATGCCCTGTCCCCCCTGCTGTTCTGCAGAGGCCTGAATCTCCTCAGCCAGATCATTACCAAGAGCGGCTTTGGATACCGGTTCAAGAGTGGAACAACTGTCAGCCACCTCCTCTACATGGATGACATCAAACTGTATGCCAAGAATGAGCGTGACATCGACT
Source organism: Salarias fasciatus (assembly GCF_902148845.1). Classification (NCBI taxonomy): domain Eukaryota; kingdom Metazoa; phylum Chordata; class Actinopteri; order Blenniiformes; family Blenniidae; genus Salarias; species Salarias fasciatus. The sequence goes on from NC_043755.1 coordinate 24,235,569, forward strand.
CCCTGATTCACCTCACCAGGATATTCAGCAAAGACATTTGGATGTCATTCGGACTGGATAAGTGTGGACGAATGGTATCTAGAAGAGGGAAGGTGATCACAACTGAAGGAGTTGAATTGCCTGAAGGGAACATAACAGATGTGCAGGACAGCTACAAGTACCTGGGGATCCCACAGGTAAATGGCAACCAGGATGAAACAGCTGGGAAGTCAGCCACAGCCAAATCCCTTCAGAGGGTGAGACCGGTCTGAACAGTCAGCTGAATGGCAAGAATCAAATCCAGGCCACTAACACATATGCCCTACCAGTAATCAGATACCCAGCTGATATCATGTCCTGGCCACTGGAAGAGATGCAAGCTACCGATAACAAGACAAGCAAACTCCTCACAATGCACGGAGGGCTTCACCTGAAGTCCAGCGTCCTGAGGCTGGACACAAAGCAAAGTGAGGGAGGCCGAGGACTGGTGAGTGTTAAAGCCACCACCCAGGAGGAAACGTCTTCCCTCCAAGAATACCTCCAGAAAATGGCTCCCATGACAACCTGCTCCGTGAATGCCTCAGACAGTGGAACCCCGTGAGGAAGAGGACTGAAGCACGGAGGCTCTAAATACCAGATCAGTAGAGGCCGGGGTGGAACACACTATACCAGACCCCAGGAGCAGACTGTGACAGGAAGCCCCTGAAACAACACATCACAGCAGGGGGCAAGATGCTGGCACGAAAGACAGACATGGAACGCCATAACCAGGTTGAGGCATAGTATCCAGAAACATATGTGCCGAGTACGGACTGGAGAACCCAGAGTCTAGATGGACAACACCCCCAAAAGTGGTGGAAAACAACCAAGCCAAGATCCTGTGGGACTTCAAGAGTCAGACTGACAAACTGGTAAAGGAGAAACATGAGAAGAGAGCAGCAGTGATGGATGCAGCAGTCCCCAGGGACAGAACAGCAGGAAGAAGGAACAGCAACAGCTGGAGAAATGCCAAGGGCTGGAAGAGCAGCTGGAGAAGATGTGGGCTGTGAAGGCAGCAGTGGTCCAGTAGTGATGGGGGCGCTAGGGGCAGGAACCCCCAGGCTGGATGCCTGGCTCCAGGAAATACCGGGAACAGCATCTGAGATCTCTGTCCAGAAGAGTGCAGTGCTAGAACCCTCAAGCTCCCAGGCCTCTGGTAGAGGACCCCGCGTCTAGGAAGGGCCACAACAGGTGTTTTTTTTTTTCTTTTAATGTGCGTGTGCCTATCCTCTTGTATTTGTGACAAACTGTGTGAAATGCCTGAAGACTCTTCCTGTACCGGTGGCCGTGTCGTTTTTACAGCTAGCTACTGAAAATGTCAGTCAGATCTAAAACACGCCCCCTTCATTTTGAAGCACTGTCATGGGAAATAAGGAAAAGTTCTTACTTTTCATTTTTCTTCCTCTGTGCAGATAAATGATTCATTTCTCCTTTATCTCAGTGTTTGTGTTGAGCTGTCAGCATGTATTCATAAGGCTGGGACTCCCCAGTGCAGTGATGTTTCACTTCATGGACGCTGCTTGGTTTTTCTAATATATCAGACATAATCATCCAGCGTGTGTGGCGTTATGAGGAGTGTGTGGACTTTAAAATCCCTCAGCTCTTTCTTCATGTTTCATTTCGACACCTCCTCGCTGAGCTTTCCTAATCCTCCGCTTTAAGAAAAAGAACATTTTCTTTCCTCATTTTCCATGCCGAATTAAGTGTACTGTGAAGTTTGGCGTCCGCAGAGCTGCCGGAGTGTTGGAGGACGGGCCGAGCAGCTGATGTCGGGGTCATGAGACGTGACGCTCGCAGAATAAACGCCCCGTTATACCAGCGGCTCCCTGTGGCGTCACTAACATCAGCCTTTATTCTGCTGCTCAAATGTTGCTGTTTCACACCTTCACAGTGGATTTTTTTCAAGTTGCAGCTTCCAGTTAGTGTGTGTGTGTGTGTGCGTGCGTGCGTGCGTGCGTGCGTGCGTGCGTGCGTGCGTGCGTGCGTGTGTGTCATAAAGAACTGAACAAACAGGAAGCGTTTGGTAAACCAGTAACCAGTTTCATTGAAGTGTTGGTAAAAGTTCAACATGACTTTATCTCTTTTCGTCTTTGTGCACGTGTGTGTGCGTGCACGTGTTTACACCTGCCACCAATGTGATCCAGTGTGCAGTGTTTTAAATGAAACTATTAAAAGAGTTAGAAAGTTATTTGTTGTTTGTGTTTCTGCTTCAAGATGCTGAAACCGTTTTTTTTTTTTCTTTCCAATATAATTTTGTATTAAATTCTGTGAAGTAAACACAGACTCTCTGGTTTAGTGGCCCAGTTCTCTGGAAATTCTGCTGCTCCCATCAGTGTGAGAAGAATAAATAGATGGTTTGAAATCAACCTGTTTTATAATACACTCTAATTTTGTCACAATATCTACATGCAGATTTTCCCCTTTGTGAGGGAGTTAGCTGTAGGTACTGATGTTTGATGGCCTGCCTGTACCGGGATCAAACCCTTCGTCATCAGTTTGTGTGGTTTCAGGTGGTGCTGGATCCCAAACTGGCTCCCTTCCTGGTGTCCCACCTCTCAGAAAGACCTGCAGGCTGCAGAGACCCGGATGCTTCGATGTGAGTCGTGCTCAGATCCGCAGACCAAACTGTCGAGTTGGTCGATGATTGTGATGATCAGCTTATTTGAAACAGAAAATCAGCACGATGTGTTAGCCGTCACATGTTATGATCATGTTCAGTGTTCAGTGGGAGTTTCTTGGTTCAGATTGTGGGTTCCTGGACCGGGTCGGAGTGGACCACCGGCTGTGTGTGGAGGAACAGAGATTCTAGTGTTTTGGTTGCTTCACTTAAGACTTTGTAGGAATTCGGTTTCAAAATGTGCGTTCAGGAAGCTGCAGACGGAGCGATCGAGGAAAAGGAACAGAAAGTGAAGAACCCGGGGTCGGTGGAGGAAGTGTTTCAGGAAGGAGGAGGAATCCAGATTCCTCGAAGCTCAGATGAGGAAGAGTGAGGTGTTTCGGTCAGGGTCCTTTAAGTTCCTCTTCCTCCCCTCCTCCCCCTCTCTCTTCAGGCGTCAGCTGTTCTTTCACCAGACACTTCATCCCGGTCTCCAACGGCTGCCAGCTGTGGACCCTGGCCTGCGGCGGAGCCGGGTCCCGGGGGAAGACCCCCCTGGTCCTGCTGCACGGCTTCGGAGGCGGCGTGGGCCTCTGGGTGCAGAACCTGGACGCTCTGTCTCGGGGCCGGCCCGTCTTCGCCGTGGACCTGCTGGGCTTCGGCCAGAGCTCCAGACCCCACTTCTCTAAAGACCCCCGGCGGGCCGAGGACCAGTTCGTGGAGGCCGTGGAGCAGTGGAGGGCCAAAGTGGGCCTGGAGTCCATGATCCTGCTGGGACACAACCTGGGAGGATACCTGGCGGTGTCGTACTCCATCAGACATCCAGGCAGGTGGGTGCAGCTCAGAGGGCTGGACTCATTTAAAGGGGATCTGTCTGTCTTCCTCTGGTGCCCATGTGGCTGATCCCGGTGCTTTTCACATAATAATAAAAGCCAACAGCTGAGATAAATCCGAAGCCACCAGCAGATGATACTTTCTAGATCTTATTGAAGGTTGTTATTTTTAAAGATATTTTTAAATCGGCAGCGATTTTATGAGTTTCAGTGGAGTTTTCTGGCCTGTTTAATTTGGATGCACAAAACAGAAATGCATCTTTATTTTCCATTCAATGAAAGCGGTGGTGACCGCTGTCGTGGTCAACGGTGCTGCTCACCTGCTCACCTCACTCCTTAGTATTCTGTCCATATTTGATAAACTGTTCCTAAACCTGTTCCTAAATAGGTTGAGAATGAATAAATGAAATAAATGGTATTTAACACACCAGTGAGGATCAAGCTGACTGTTTAAATGTGGAGTCATCCTGGAGAATTGAATTGTTCCCTCTTGAGTCTGGAGAATGAGGCAGCTGCATTCTCCTCCCAGCCTCGTTGCCTTGTTTTCATTGGCTGGGCGATGCATGAAGCAACATCAGACCGTTCCTCTTTAATCCGTCTTGTCTTTGCCAAGGACCCGGCAGTCGTACCACCCAGCCATCACCATTTCCAGGAGATATGTGACCGGTTAAGCAAACTGGTATGCATATCAACCAGAAAGAGTCAGGTTCACGCCCCACTAGCCCCACTAGCCCCACTAGCCCCAGTCACCACTGATGGAGAGGAACTGGAGGGCACTGAAGGTCTCACCGGCCTCAGAAGCCTTAAGTGGTCACGGTGGTTCCCATGAAGAGAGTCTGAGCAGAACCAGAGGAGCCTTCAGTCGGGTCTGTAACATCTGGAAGTCTGAACAGTACAGCCTGAAAATAAAGATCAGGCTTTATAACAGCACTTCCTCTGTAAGATCTGCGTCCTCTCCTGACACAAGATCACAAATGATGATGGACAATATGAATGTGACTCTTGAAATCAGGAATAATCTCAGGCTGCGATGGTTTGGTTATGACCGACGGATGCCCAATGACAGGATTCCAAGGTCTGGAAGAGTTGGACTCCGAATGGAAGGAGGAAACAAGGCCAAAACCCACCTGGCGAAGGACTGTAAGGGTCATGGAGTCGAGACAAAGCTCAGGACGAGGTCGGGTGGCAGAGAGAGGTTTCACCGACAGGATGAAGCGGTTGAGTGAGATAAAGACCAAACTCTTGAAGGAAAGTTCCTTTAAACGCTACTGTTAAATGAGCAAAACATACAATCCCCAAATATCCATTGGAGTTTGACCGGTATGAGAGAACCTGGCGGTGTGGAGCAGTGGCTCCAGCTGCCACAGTTCACTCACCAAGGTGTCTTCAGACCATGATAACAAAGTGTTTCTCCCCAGATTCTTCTCCAAGTCTTCAGTTTTCCCCGAGGATGGTTTGATAAAGCGACTCGACTGTCCCTTATCGGCCCTCCTCATCAAAAACACAGAAAAATCCCCGGCCCTCTTATCTCAGGCTCAAAAATGGCCTTTAAGTCACAACACTTTCTTATGTTAGCTGTGCCTACTGTTCAGCTGGCTGCCTGGAGACAAATCCCGATGCCCATTTTCACCATTAAAACCAATTCGTACCGTGCCCAATGTGAGGCCTTCAAATGTATCTGCCAGGGAGAGTCCTCACTTTAGTGTTCCCAGAATACAGAGTGAAAACCGTTCATTCACAAATGAGTAGCAGAAGAGACAGAAGCTCTGTGTTGAGCAGATTTACTCGAAGCACGTCGTCATTATGAAAACAGCTTTTCATCAGATTTATCTTCTTAAATCTCAGAAACTCTGTTTAGCTCCTACTCAAATATGCTTTATTCAACTTTAAAGCTGAAAGGCTCCTCTCACCAGAGACTAGGAGAGGAAACATGAAGGGTTAGCTGGCATTCACAGATGGTCACTGAGGATGGTGCCTGGACCAGGTGGAGGTGAGACTGACTCCAACAAAGTGACCAGGAATTCGGTTTAGATGACATTGTCTCTCCTACCACTTTCTCATGGCTTCTCAACCATTTCCATCTTGTGTTTTGGTTTTATTTTTGCTGTAATGAAGCAACCTGTTGTTTGAGTCAAAGTGGTTTCGAGGGTCTTCTTTAACCAGTCCTTCGTGCATGATCAGACCTGATCCCTGGTACTGGTTTGGGTATTGGTCCATCCTTCGTAGCAGGAGTTGAATATGTTCCTGCTCCTGCTCTGCAGAGTGAAGCACGTGATCCTGGTGGAGCCGTGGGGTTTCCCCGAGCGTCCGGACTCATCGGAGGCCGACCGGCCCGTCCCGGTGTGGATCAAAGCCCTGGGCGCCGTGTTCAGCCCCTTCAACCCGCTGGCCGGCCTGCGACTGGTGGGACCGCTGGGTGAGACCGGACGGGGGTGGGGAGGGGGAAGTGCTGGCGACACAAACTCTAATGAGACTGGACGGAGTGGCAGAGCGGAGTTTGGTTGGTGCTGTGGCACAGCCAGCCGGGATGAGAGCAGAGCTGCAGTAAAGGATTAGAAAGTGTGATGGGAGCAAGACCATGGGGGTTTGTAGGAAAACACTCATTGGTTTATTCATTATCAATGTGAATTTAACTGGGATCAATATTGAATTAAAACTCTCAGAAACGTTTGAGGCTAGCAATATAAATAGTCTGATCTAGCAAAACAATGATATAATGAGTGAATATAATGTCGGTTGACAAACTGGTGGTCCTCCTGCAGGTCCGTCTCTGGTCCAGACCTTCAGACCCGACCTCAGGAGGAAGTTCACCTCCATGTTCACGGACAACACGGTGTCGGAGTACATCTACCACCTCAACGTGCAAACTCCCAGGTCTGCCGCTTCCTGCCCCCGTCTGTCGCTTCCTGCCCTGTCTGCCGCTTCCTGCCCCCGTCTGCCGCTTCCTGCCCCCGTCTGCCTTCCCTCCCTGCTCATCACTGTCTTCATTCTTCCGGGTTCCTCCTCAGTGGAGAGGCGGCGTTCAAGAGCATGCGTGGCGAGTACGGCTGGGCCAAGAGGCCGATGCTGCAGAGGATCCACCGGCTGCGACCGGACGTCCCGCTCACCGTCGTCTACGGCTCCCGGTCGAGCATCGACTGCGACGCCGGCGGTGCGCTGAAGGAGCTCAGACCTTACTCCCACGTGGAGATCATGGTACGTTCTTACAGCTCCCTGTGTCAACCGTCAAACCTTCAGTCAGAGCTTTTCCAGTTCTGCATCCGTCCACGACTCTGTTCGAACTCAGGAGCGCAGGTTTCAGTCTGGACCTGCAGGTTTTGGCTCGACGCCTTCAGAGTTGATGTGCCTTCATGGTTCACGGAGAATAGAGAGATTACTGCAGTGAAGCACGGTGGCGGCATCATCATGGGCTTCTCAGGAGAAGGAGGATGTGCAGCGTCTGGGAGGATTCAGAGCACGGCGTGAAAGACATGAAAAGGCTTTTCTGAATTCATGTTTCCACGACAACGCATTCAGGTGAAGACATCGTGCATCGTGACATCGATGCCTGGAGATTCTGAAAATTTCAACTCTGTCTCCATGGAAACTTAACCAAGCAAACAGCAGTGCCACCTGGTGGCCTGATGTGCTAACTGCACTGTTTTCGGGACATCGTCTTCAAAACGCTGCCAGGTGAACCTGAAACTTTTCTGAAATGAAAATGCAAACATGATGAATTTTCAGTTGAAACGTTGTCGTGTAAACGAGACCTCAGACTGTCCGACGTTAGCTAAACTGGCTACATGTGCATAAAGTGGAGCTGTGGAGGGAGAACGACGGCCGGCCGGGTTCTGCTTAATGATCTGAGGTTTGGTTCCCCTGCAGACGATCCGCGGCGCCGGGCACTACGTGTTCGCCGACCAGCCCGAAGACTTCAACCAGAGGGTATCGCAGGTGTGTGAGACGGTGGACTGAGCGGCGCTGTCCCGGGCCGGGAGCTCCCCGGTCTGAACCCCTCTGGTCTGGAGCGTGTGCACACGCTGCGCCGGCGGTGAGAGAACAAGTGAGCGGGCGAGCGAGCTGACGTTCTGTCATCTGACGGCTGAGTCAGGCCTCTTCCTGGAATCCTGCTCAATACGTCCTCTGACTCCTCCACCTCCACCAAACCCACTAGAAAATGTCATTTCCCAGCAGAGCCTGCAGGCCCGGAGCACATGCCTGCCTCTCACAAGAACGGCCTCTTTGACATGCAGCCGCCCTCTCAGCCCAGCCGCCCACATAGGAGGTATTATATGTCGCTAATTTATGATGATATTGGTATTAGTTGGGAGTAATATTGAACAGGGGGGGCCGGGTTCCGCAGCGTCATGTGTTTCTCTTTGCGGTTTTCCTGAACGACGCAGACGGAAGTATAACTTTCAGCACGCAGAACGACGCCGTCAGCATCAGGAAGCAGCCGTTCACATTGATCCACCTCATGATAGCCTGCTTCACAGCGTCCCAGACGATCTTTTCCGGTTCTTTTAACCCGTTTGGCTCCTCAGGAGTAAATTTTTTATCACTCTAAATGTCAGTGTGAAACAGCTGGAGCTTTATGAAATGGTAAAATGTGGATTTCACTGATCTTTTTGCCTCAAAAACTGCACTGATCCTTGGTTAAAAACAGACATGCAGTAGGCGTGATGAGCTGTTTTTATGCCTTCTCACTACAATAAGAAGTTCGTATTCAAAAGAAGCTTTCTTGGTGTTTTTTCCTGAACCGGAGTTGGCAACAACATGATGCATTGTGGGATTTAACCAAGCACATGAAGGAGATGAAATGAGAAGCGATCAGCAGTGCCCCGCCACTGAGAGGTCAGGTTTCTCCGCCTGTGGTTCTCCACCGGGGATCTTCACGGATCCTCTTACACAGAGCGTCCCCCGGAGTCCGGATATCTCCTCCAGGACGCTCGTTTTCACACACCAGCAGAACATGTGAGATGAGAACAGCCTCTAAATACTTTGATCTCTTTTTGTTTAGTGCAGGGGTGCCCAACATAAGGCCCGCGGGCCCAAACTGGCCCGCATGAGGCTCCAGTCCAGTCGAACTCAGGGAGAGTTTATAGAAAAAAGCATGAAGCAACAGCGAGAGAAGCTTTTTTTTTTCCACTGGGTTTCTGCAGCAGAAGGTTGATTAACATGGCTTCATGTTGACACTGTCGTTCTTTTCTTTTCAATTGTTTGGTTTTGTGGAAATGTAGATATTTTCATCGTCTTCTGAACCACAGCATGGACAAAGCTTCAGGTCTAAAGCTTGTTCTTTATGGCGCTGCTGTACTGGTCCGGCCCACTCAAGAGGAACTTCAGCTTCACGTGACCCAAAACCAGAAGGTTCAGGGCGAAGATGCTTGAGAGCATAATGGAAAAGTTTATATTTAGTTTATGTTTTCAAAACAACTGGAAAAACAGCCTCAAATTTATATTTTAATTTTAGCATTAATCCATTTTGACAAAGTTTTCTGATACAAACTTCAGCCAGAAAGTCATGTGCTTGCAGTGTTATGCAGATTTAATGCATGTTATTTACATATTCGCCCTCAGAGTGTTGAAGGTCACTGATTCTGCTCACATCTCAGTTCTGTCTCCTTTACTCATGAAAGCTCATCAGGCAGGGCCGGTTTTGGCCCTCGGACCACACGTTTGAGACCCCCACAGTGATGTTGAGGGTGTGCTGGAGGAGCAGGCTGGTTTTCCTTCTGTTAAAGTTTTACCCAGGAGTGACCGATGGGCCTGAAAAGAGGTCACTTTAATACTCAATCGGCTTTAAGATGATGGAAGTGGAGGCGACTTCATTCCACTGACGTGAGGAATTCAGATTAACTGATCGTGTTCTCCAGAGACGCACACTGACTGAGTTTTGCTCCATTTTTTAAAACTGATTGTTAATGTGAAGACTGAAGACCCATTTCCACGACGTTTCAAGTGACAAAGCATGATTATTTTGCATTTTCGTTTCAGTAAGGTTTTTCGTTTACATAGCATTTTGAGAAGAAGATGCGTTTCCAAAGGATGGAATTAGCATGTTGAGCCAAGAGAGCCACACACACACACACACACACACACACACACACACACACACACACACACACACACGCTGCAGAGAACAAAACGTTTTAAACATTAATGGGAGAACATCTACTCCCTCATTTACTATGGCAGATGCATGGTAGCAGTGTTTCAGAAAAGTTGCATTTCCCTTTGTTTCTGCAGAACCTGAGCAACAATAAAAACTTCCAGGTTTTCCAAAAGGTTTCCAGCCTCTCAGAGCAACACTGTCGTGTAAACTGACCCCAGAATGAGAGTTCTGCGTTTCACTTGTGTCACGTCGACGTGTGTTTAGTCTTGCACAGTTTCTCCTTTGACTGTTTTGCTGTCATGTCATGTACAAATGAAATAAAACACTCGCAGTATTTTGACTCTACTGCCTTCTGTTTTTTAATTGCGGGCTTGCGGGTTCAATCCCACCTCGCCCTGTATGTACGTAGAACGACAACGAGCCACCATGGCTGTGAACCACTTCGAAACTGCTGAAGCAGTGAAAGAAATCCATTTGACTCCTTGCATCATGTAAACCTGTTCCCACACCTTCAGCTCCTTGTTTCAGAGCAGCAGAGTCAATATTTCTCTCCTGCTGTCAGCTCCTCTGCATGCAGCAGAGAAAAATGACTCCTATTGCATTAGTGTCAGCGCGCGGTAGTTCCCTGTCCTCGCCACCAGAGGGCACTCATGTGTAGAGGTCCAGCTTCTCTCCATTCATTCCCACCTTCTCGCCTGTTAGGGGTCGCGGATGGAAAAGTCACATGACAGCAGATCCTTTTTTCCACACTGGCAATTACCAAAAGACTGTCTGGGGGGGGGGGGGGGGGGGGAGCTTGTCCAGCTTGTTGTTAAATTGTCCCAGAGGGGCAGGCTGAGTGGACAGAGGGTGTAGAGTGTTTAACCCTTCATCCTCCTCCTCCTCCTCCTCAGACTTCCTGTCTGTTTTCCCTTTTTGTTTTTCGCTTTACCCCTGGATCAGGAGCACCGCCATGCCTCCACCAGCAGCCGTTCTGCATGTCAGAATGTTGCTCCATCCAGTGTGACCGGCGCCGCACGTGGAAATGCATCCGCCCACTCCAGACCGGAGGAGCTGCAGCTTATCTGCGGCATTAGTTGGATGTGGAGCAATTAGCCGGGAGCACACCTCGGGGCGGCGGCCGCAAAGCCCCAGTAATGCCATCCTCCCCCTGATGGGAGACCATTAAACACAGCGTGGCAGGGCGGGGCCGCCCCGGACCCCGAGAGTCACTCCGCTCACCGAGAAAATCCCTCCGATGAAGCACAGCATTGATCAGCAGAGCGGAAGGCTTTCAAACAAGTGAGGGGAGAGGAAGAGGAGCAGCAGCAGCATCAGGTCCTGATGAAGACTGAGGAGGGAACCGAGGAGCAGGTGAACACCTCTCAGAGCGCAGTCTGACCATCTGTCTTTATTTTCCTCAGCTGATCAGATAATATCTTCACCATCAATCACAGCCAGGCAGTGCAGAAGCATCAAGCTGGTTCAGTCGCTCAATCATCAGCCGACGTCGTCACCAAGACGAACACTGAGACCTGAGACCTCCACGAAACCTGAGACCTCCACGAAACCCGCAGGATGTTTATCAGCAATCCATCCATCCATCCATCCATCCATCCATCCATCCATCCATCCATCCATCCATCTGAATGTCTTAAATGTACAAACTACTTATAAGTCACACACTAAAACAGTGAAGAATTGCTTTAAATATGGTGAAATGGCTAAAATTCCTAAAAACACAAAAAGCTTTGCAGCTAAACTGGATCTGACAGCTGAAAAACGGTTAGAATATTAAAAAAAAAAAATCAAAGATCTGGAGAACGTGAGGCAGACGATGACCAGACCAGAGTCCAACAGGAAGACCTTTGAAGGTCTTGGTGGAATGGGTTTGGTCTGCACCCGGTGCTCCTGTTCTGTTCACACTTATAGCAGCTGGGGAGCATATTTAGAAGAATCCTGAACTTGTTGACCTTTAATCAGACTCTTTGAAAGGTCTTAGACTCTTTAAAACAGACTCTTGGTCTTCAGGCCTTTTAGAATAAAACCCAGACTCTGAAACTAATCTGTTTTTAAGTCTTAAAGGGGCTGTATCATGCTTTTTTAACTAGTTCAAACCCTAGAAATGGAATTAACATGGTAATAGATTATTTTTGGCGCTAAGGAAAAGTAATTTTGTGTGAAATAAAAGATTTTCTGGGCTAATTCTGAAACCCGGAAGACAAAACGCTCCGTTTCACTGAAGTCCCGCCTCTCCCCCTGTGGACTTTGACTGACAGCTACTTCAACCAATCAGCGCTTCAAAACAAATACGCTAGCTAGCTTTAGCTCTTTAGCTCTCGCTTTTCTACACGCAAAAACGTCTTTTCCTGTGAGAAACTCACCAAGCGCAGACCCTCCAGACCCTCCAGACCCTTCAGACTCTTGCTCTTGCTTGACTGTTGCTTTCAGACGATGGTCAAAGTTTATCCTCGAAATCGGAGTTACAAAAAGCAGCAACGCTGATTGCTGAGGGCCTGCGGGAGGGGGCTGAGGGGAGCCATCTTCAGAGTGTGACGTGAACGTGGGAAAACAGAGCGTTTTCACGGGTACGGGAGGGGCTGCCTCTCTGAGCAGCACAAATACTGGGAAAGCTTAAACACGCAGGCACGAAGGAAAAAAATGCTTTGGGGTGTTTTAGGTGAGTACAAAACTATATGACAAGGTTAAAACATACAAAAAGTGAATTTTGCATGATACAGCCCCTTTAAGTCTTCATGAAGTTGAAGAAATCTTAAAACTTATTCAAACCAGAGGGTTACTGGTTAACCTCACTTATAACTAACCCTAACCCTACCAAGACAGACCTGAACGCTCTCAACAACAAATGATTAAAATACTTGAACTCCTACTCTTAGATCTAAACTTCCTGAACTCAACTTGAACCTTTCAGACTGAGAACCGGTTAAACTTCGGCTGGTTAAACCAAATCCAGGCCCCGTTTACATGACGATTCAAATGAAAAGCTTCGGTTTTGTTTTCATTTCAGAAAAGTTTCACATTGACATGGCTACTTTTTGAAAACGATGTCCGGTTACTCAGGAAACTGAAGAAACCCTGAAAACAATGGAATTAGCATGTTGTGATCCGCAGTAGCAACACTTCAGAAAAAGGGGCATATCCCATAATTTCCATGGAAACAGTGTTTTCAAAAAGTTCCACCTTGCGAGATGTTTTCATCGAGTTGCCTTTTCGGTGACTCCACAGGCCACTGCCAACCAAACAGACGCCCAAACCGCAACAAAAGTTTTCAGCAGATACATAGAAACATTCGTTCGTTATAAACGTGTATACCTAGACGTGTGCAGGAAATAGAAAACCAAAGAATTCAGCACTGAACTGAAGAACCTCGTTCTCCTGGACAGACGTGTTTTCGGGATGAGTAACTGCTGAGACTGTAGAACTGCGAGTAAATACAACCATGATGCAGCATGACAACAGAACACGACGTGGATCCATTTCAGAGGTAGACAGGAAGCAGGAAGTGGTCGATGGAAGAGCACCTCTTCTTCTCTAAAAGCTTTGCTCATGGGTACATTTTTCAACAAATTCGCCAGAGTCAGCTGGGAGGTTCCTCCGTCCTGTGATGGACCGTTGGGACAGGCACCTGGAACGTTCCTGTCTGGACACCACGCTCTGTCCGTCCCTGGTGGACGACGGTCAACAGGAGTTGTGAGCGCTCTGCCTGTCAGGCTCCCATCGGCTGAACCTGCCGTCTGTAACGAAGCGCCGGACGGTGATCGTGTCCTGATACGAGCGAGCAGAGGAGGTGGAGGGCGGCAGCGGAGGAGAGAGACCTTTACTCGGAGCACAGACCAGGCCGTGCCAGACCGGGCTCGTCTCGTCTGGGTTGCTAGGAAACCAGCAAGGCGCCTGATCTAATTTATTAAACTCAGCCTCTTGCCTCCTCTGTATCTCTCTCTTTCTCTTCCTGTGTCTGTCTGGCTCGCTCACTTTCGGCCTCCATGCTGCTTTCCCTATCTGCCGTTATCTTTCCCACCCTCTAAGGAGCTTATCTCCCTCCTCACCCCTCCTCTCCTCGCTCTTCCTCCGCTGCTATTAGGCGCTCCCCAGCTTCCTCCCAGTGTACGTGGCTGTATCTTCCCTGAGCTCTCTCTCCTTCCCATCCTCCCTCCATCTCAGACGCTCTTTCTTTTTCCTTCTCCTTCTTCTCCCAGGCTGCCGCGGCTCCTTCGCCACCCCCATATCTTCCTGGCCGAGCCGGCAGTGCCGCCCTCGGGCGAGCCAGACCTTCTGCGACTTCGCCGAGCAGCACTCAGAACACGGGGCTCCTGTAAACACCGGCACAGCGGCGCATTACCATTTAGACTGGGACTCGGGCTCTTCTCTGTCCTCTGGATTCATAAATGTTGATGCAGCAGCCCTCCTGCTCTCAAGCACTTTGCTCTGCTTATTGGCTGAATTATTCAGACGCCGCCATCGCTATCTTCAACCCGATCGATGATCTTACACATTCCACATGATCAATACAGGAGCGCGTTTTACACAGGATGCTTCGGAGTGCTGATGCCAGAGAATCAAAGTGTTTTTTGTTTCCAGATGAGAACTTAGTGAGTGTAAGTCAAATTCCAGCATGTCAGTGTCTTCAGTACACATCTCGCGTCCGTGGAGACGTTCTCTGAGGTTTGCTGGATTTTTCTCTTCAGGAAGGGATTTCAGTTTGGCCCAGAGGTTTGAAATGAGGCCAGAAGTCACTGCTGATCGCTGTAGTTTCTCCTCTGTGTTGCTGGAGGTCAGGTTTGTCTCTTTGTTGTCTCTAAAGCACCAAACATCCTGACTTTAAGCCTCGTTCTCACAATTTTCACCACTTCAACAGCCTCCAAAGCACCTTTTCACTGACTTTCACCCAAACCACCCATGACAGCTGCCATGCCAGACACTAAATTCATCCACTGGGAGCAATTCTGGGTTCAGCGCCTTGCTCAAGGACACTTTAACATACGGACAACGCACGACGGGGGACTGAACCTGAAAGACAACCCGCTCTACCACCTGAACCAGACGTCCCTATTCGCTGTCTCTCGCTGCAGGACACACTTCTCTTTTCCTCACCACTTCAGTGCGTTCACCACCTCCCCATCCAGAAGCAGAGAAGCAGCCCCGCAGCATGATGATGCCTCTGCCGTGCTCTACAGTGGAAAGGCTGGGTGACTTCATTTACTTAGAGAATTCGGGTTTGATTCCCTTATTTCCTCATGATCGTATACTGTATATCGTATATTGTAAACGAACCACAGACTGCAGCAGTGGACGGTTGGAACGGTGGAACCTCACTAATCCTCTGAGGACTTTGCTATTTTCTCCTTTTTTTGTTGCGCCTGGACGTTTTGAGATAAACTGCATGTGAAACCTTCACCCTGTGATGCATAATCATGAATTACAGTTGATCTGAATATGTATGAAGCTCCAGACCACAGCATCACCCCAGGACCCGTTTCTGAGAAGGTTCTCTCCACCAAAACTAACAGAAACACAGTCCAGAAATATCACTTACCATTAAACAGCTCATCAAAACTTTACAGTTTATACTACATATTGAATCACCCGGAGCAGACGGCTGCCCTGCAGGGCTTTATGAAGAATCATGGCCACTTTTCACAACACCAGTATTAAAAATGAGTCAAAATAAAGCCATACCTCGTAAGTATTTCAAAGCTTGAGCAGCCTTTCATCGCCCTCGCACACCTATATTTAGTAACATGAGGCTCACATCAAACCAAAAAGTAGGGGCATCATTTTTCTAAATCACATCTAAGATATATCTGTATATTTATTGTTCTAATACCGTGACATAAACCATGGTAGGCAGTGGAAAATAAATCCGCTTCTGATTGATTATCGCTGCTTTTCGGCAGATCAGATCGACGCTGACATGAGTCATCGCACTACTGCCGAGTGTGGGGTTGTCTCTCTCTCTCTCTCTCTCACACACACACACACACACACACACACACACACACACAGCCCTTTGTGTCTGTCCTAATTGTGCTTTGCTGTGATGAAATGGAGAAGATGTGCAGAGCGACATGGGAGTTTTCCCGTCTTCGTCCTGGTCAGCTGAGGGTGGGGGTGTTGGGTGGATGTGGTGGTGGAGGTCACGGTTATTTCCCGATCACTCTGCTAGGATTACAGTCAAGTCGGCACCAATCCAAGTCGGCCCTGCCCAACTCGGCCCTGCCCCCGGGATACAGTCAAGTCGGCATCAAGCCAAGTCGGCCTCGCGGGGGGGCGGGGTGTGGGGGGGAGGGGGAGGTGTGGGGGGGCACATGATCATGTGATCATGTGATCAGATCATGCAGCTTCAGTCTTCCGAGGTTTCCACTGATAGGGTAAAAATAAATTAATTGTACTGGCTGACCAAACGTCAGGGGTGGAGACCATGACAATAAAATTATAATGCAGGCGACTGCTTTGATCAGGCAGCGTTCCGCGAACGCTGCCTGATCACATGATCTGGTCACATGACCAGACAGCCGCTCATGCTGCGCGCTCATAGCTAAGCTACTTGTTTCAAACAGAAAGTCAAACATGAAGCTCCAGGTACATCATCCACCTCTAACCTGTCAGTCACCATAGTCACACAGTTTGTCCTCCAGTCCCCCCGCCTGCTACGTGAGGAGAAGCGGCGCACGAAAAAAACCGTGCAAATCGTCACGCCGTAGCAGACATCATGATTAAAAAAAGGAGGCTTTTGGCCGAGTTGATAAGCAGCTTACAGTCAAGTCGGGACCGACCAACTTGGCCACTTGAGAGCAACCCCCCCCCCCGCGAGGCTGATTTGGCTTGATGCCGACTTCACTCGGTGCCGTCTTGACTGTATCCTGGGGGCGGTGCCGAGTTGGGCAGGGCCGACTTGGATTGGTGCCGACCTGACAGTATCCCACCCTGCTGCACTCCCTGTTGGCCTGAGCAGAGTGAGCGTGGAGTCGGCTCGGTGACGCGGCAGATGGGCGAGGCGTGGGATCACCGGGGGGGGGGCCGCTGTTTGGCCTGGAAGCGTCAAATGCCCAGGAATACCGGCGCCATCAGATCGCTTATTAAACCGGAATTTATCTCCATCTCCTCACCTGTTCCCTCTCAGCCAACGCCGTCTCTCCGCCTCAACTTCCCATGAATCACGGGCGCCCTGAGGATCTCCGCTGTGACAGTGTGGGACGGTGATGGAGGAGGGGAGGAAGACCCACCCACCGGTTTGGCGCCTTGAGGCAGGGGGAAACTTGAACTGAATTGGAAGTGGAAGACGCTGTGGTGTGATGGAGCTTCTTGGAGGATTTTTCTACCTCTGTTTAGTGAACGTCAAGTCCAAGTCAGACGGAACGGGTCAAAACCACGACGCTGCAAAAACTCTGACCTGACTCATTTTCACTTCATTTGATGGAGGCTACTTTAATCAGGAACAAATCTCATATTTCAGTTAGCATCGTCACCGTCTGATGAGCAGTTCCGCTGTACCTGCTGTGAATCACAAGAGTTGTGTTCTACTAATGCAGACATGTTTGATCGATGAACACAAACTCAGCGACCTGCTTCTGAAACACTGTAAATCCGGGCCGAGAGAAAGAGCACTGTTTGTTGGCGTCAGGTGAGGTCCTGCAGACACGTTGTCCAGTTTCTCACCGGCGTTTTGTCTTCTTCTTATCACGGACTGTTTTCCCAGTTTCTCTCCACGTTTGTCTTCTCTCATTACCTCTGGAACCCAGTCTGGCTGTTTTTAAAAGTCTTTAAGATGTCAGAGGAGCGGCGGCGCTGCGTTCGCTTCGTCTCATTGTGATTCCTCAGCAGCGGCGGCACGGCCGAGTTCACAGAGAACTGTCAGCCAGATTAATGAATTACTTCAGCAGACACACACACACACACACAAATGCTCTGACTGTGCATGCGTTGAGACATTTGAATTCACATCCAGGACTCGGTGGTCTTGTTCCTGTGTCGTCCCGCCGAGGCCCTCCGCTGCACGCCACTGTCACTTCCTGTCAGTTCTGATTTCATACAGACGGACCCGTGTTGTGTTTGTGGTGTGTGTTTTTGTGTGTTTGTGTTGTGTGCTGTCGGCGCGCTCACAGGACTGCAATCTCAGCCTGAATCCAACAACCCAAAAGTCCTGAACGTCACTTTACACTTCATGTTTTCAGAACAACCAGAAGAGTGGAACTGCTCTGCTGAGTCACTGCAAAGCTGCACAAGAAGAAGATCTAGTTTTTAGAAGATTCTTCCCATACAAACAGGATCTAAAACACACAGACCATCATTTCAATGCATTTGATATCATTCATTCATTCATTCATTCATTCATTCATTCATTCATTCATTCATTCATTCATGAATGAATGAATGATATCATACATGGTGTAAATATTCACCTGCAAAAACACAACCTCACAAGTTAAAGCATCATCTGTTAGCATTAAAATCAACCTAGTTCACTTTATGATGGATCTTAGTCATTGAGGTTCCATTTGTTTTAACTAACAAGACGTTATTGGAGACATTTATAGCACTAATTTATGATGCTTTGAGTCACATGTAAGAATAACTTGATTGTAATGACTTGAGATGCTAGATGTGTATAGTCATTCTACTTAATGCTTTCTATTGTGTTTAAATGGGCTTTATTGTCCTCAAGATAAGACAAAATTAATGACCCAGTATTTTGTTGTATTGTTCCACATTTCAGTGAATAAGAAAGCTTCATTAATGCAAAAATTTGTGAATTTTTGGGGGATTATTTAACAGAATGGGCTGTGAGATTTACCTGCTAGCGAGGCCATTTGCATACTTGAGTATAAAACTAGAGTGAAAATGAGGAACTGAAGAGGCAGACAGTATGTCTCTATTGAGGGATTTTAATATTCTGGACCACAGACAGTTTATCAGTCTCTATTATATACAAACTTAACAGTTTTCTGAACTATGTGACAAAATAAAACATTTTTTTATCCTCAGGGCATCTCAGAAACACCGGTCATGTTATAAATTGTTTAAGTTAAAGTCGGGAGGCCAAACACCTGTTTATGCATAATCCCTGAAATAGTGTTTGTTCTATATTAAAGTGAAACGATAGTGTTCAACCACCCTAAAAAGAGATTCACAGTTTGAGTCAAGCCAATCATGCATCAATATTTCTATTCTAAAACTGGACACAATGAAAATGTGGAGATTTTGTGATGAGTTGCAAACAGTGGAGCCGGCAGTGAAAGGCTTTTCCAGTTAATCAGATGCTGATGGAGTCTCCTGATGGAGTGTGGGCGCTGCTGGGTGGAGGAACGAGGAGCTGCTCCTCCTGCCAAGATGACTGATGGTCCTCGATATGTCTCTGAAGAGAGGAGAGGACTCCACTCAGCTGGAACCCCCCGCCGCCGCCGCCGCCACTCGGAGGGTAGCACCGCGGCGTAGGTGGACTTATGAACAGAATCAGTCAAAAGACAGTGGACGGCGATGTGGCTGGAAATCCGGGCAGCTGCTTTACAGACTGTGTTGAGAGGCTTGATTTGCTGAAAGCAAACAGACACGGCAAACAGCAGAGAGGAGCGCCGTCAGCCAGCGTGTTGGGAAAGTCTGCTCGCAGATGGAGGCTTTTTTCAGGACGGAAATAAATAGACTCAGTCCGGGATTTAGAAAGCCCTCATCTGTCGGGGGTGAGAGAAATCCACACGTAGATCAGCACTGCCGCATCCTTCAGGCGTGGCGTCCTCTCAAGTGGAAAGGCTTTTTTTAAATTTGAGGTTTCATTTCAGACATTTTTTTGTGTTTCCACGGCAGTGTTTTGAAAATGGTGACGACGTAGACGCAAACATGTAGACGTTAATACACCCCAAACATTAACAGTGGACACGGACATCCGTATGGACGGACCACCAAGCTGGATTGTTATCACGGTCGAGTCTTTGTTCCAGATGTTGCAAACAAGCAAAAAGGTTAATTTATAACAATAATGTCTCATGTTGTCACTGTTTGTGGTCCGTCATCTGGTCTGAGGTCAGCCTTTCATAAACATGCTGCTGTGACTGGAAGGCGATTCCTCTACTGGCCCCCCACAACTTTTTTAAACGTCACTATAACTTTAACGTTCTCTGTTAAACCCTTTCAATGCTGAGGGGAGATTTTCTGATGATCTCCTGACATGCTCATATTGGTCTCAGTATCTGACGTTCTTCCACTAAAATCTGGACTTCTGTACTGACAGAAGAGGCTGAGTGGAAGTCTGCTTGAGCGCCGGGTGGATATTCAGTGCATGTACACACAGAGCACCGAGGCAGTGGTCTAAATCCTGGCCGGGTTTTTCCTCAGAGGTGTCTTGATATGTGCTGATTGAGAACAAAGACAGAGAGACTGAGGCCTTAAAACCACGCGGAGCCGCAAAGCCCAGAGGATTCCTCTAATACAGTGAAGAGCCGAGCGCCCGAGGCGTGGAGGTGAGGATGGAAGGGTGACAAATAAAATCATTACGGAGTTTGGGGAACACAAGTGAGCCTGTAATTATTGATGAGGGCCCAGCAGAAAGTTCTTGATGGGGAGCCAAATACCTTAGAGCGACTTCTGCAGCCAGTGAGAATCTATTTGGAAAACTGCTCTCCTCATTGTGAGGCACTGCGGTTGTTTGCCTCGGATGTAGAGAACTCTCCAAAAACGGAGGACAGTTTGAGACTGGATATGAAATCACTGTATTTTCTGGACTATCAAGCAAGACAGAAAAATAACCCACATTCTTCCTGCTATGTCAGTGAAATCCAGCTGTGATGAGGTTTTCCTGTGGCACTGCACCGGTGTTCTCTTGTCGTACAGCGACCTCTAGTGGTCCAAATCACATGTCAGCGCTCAAAACGGCAACGTGTCCAAATCAGTCATTGGATAACTAATCAGGAGAGAGTCCGAAGCTCATCATAATGTAACCGCTGGCTAGTAGTTCTTTTACGTTTTCATTTTGGCTCAACGTTTTATGTTGTTTCAAATCAAGACACTAAAAAAGAGAAAGTTATTTTACACATTTTTAAAAATAAATTAAACACAGTTATTAATATTCTCGCAAAAACCCCATAATAATAACCGAGGTGAGCTGAGAATCATGGTGGATTCATAGTACCATTCAAAATGGCCGCCTCTATGAATCTTTCATGAATCATGCTTCACGTCAATTTTTTTCCAGCTTTAACTGAGATTTAGAAACTACTTGTCCAGATATATTATTCTGAGTGAGTAATGGCAGCTTTTAGCTGTTTTCCTCGTTAAAACAAGCAGACAGGTGCGAACTTTGAGCTTCGTATGTGCTGCAATATTTTTGTTTGGAAGCTGGATGACTGGTCAAGACTGAAAAAAGTGTGAATCATTGCGTTAGTAGTATTGAAGTATTGAGTGTTACTGTTCACACGATAAAGTTTCAAGTAAAAAGCCAACGTTTTGGATTTGTGTTTCAGAAAAGTTTCTTGTTTACACCACAACATTTTGAAAATGACGTCAGTTTCCATTGAAACCGCAGAAATGCTGAAAAGGATGCAGTTAGCATGCCAGGCCACTAGTGGGCTCTGTTCTGAGTCCAGCTCTGGTTCTGCTGTGTCTGAGGATAATCTGCTGCAGTTTAGCCACAGCGGCTGCAGTCCCTGTTAAATGCTGTGCAGCGTGTTGATGGTTATTGCTGATGAAAGAGGTTTGAGCCTTTTATTGATCCTATGATTCACTCATTCCCAATTAATGTTCATTACCAGTGATAATTACAGGCATGAAATTATTTTATGTCTAATCTATGTCTAAACTGACTTCATCCCACTAATGAGAACCTCAGCAGGTTTAAATAAGGTTTAAATGTGCTCACAATGCTGCATTAACAGTCATCACCTTCAGTCCTTATGGTCTACAGAACTGGACGAACGCCACCGCCGACGCCCTCCTGCTCAGCAGAACGAGACGCTCTCTTTATGTTCTGGGATGGATTTCCTCTTCGCCTCCACGGTGCGGTGATGGTCCGCACGGCCGTGGTCTCCTCCCGCCCGCCGACCGCCCGATGCAGCATGACAAGAGGAGGAACAGTCCGGAGGCCTCTGCTGGCCGGATCCTCAGGACGGAGAGCGGCACAGATGTCGACAAAAACCCAGAGTCTCCAGCCAGAGGAGGAATTAAGAGCCCAGTGAAAAGCATCTGGAAGAGAAAATGCATTTTTCAACACCATCCAAAGGTCTCTCTCTCTCTCTCTCTCTCTCTCTCTCTCTCTCTCTCTCTACCTTCTCGCTTCCTTCTTTCTTCTCTCAATGTGTTTTTGCACCAGTGGAATAAAATTCTGTTTGCTGCCCTGCGGATGTTGTTTGTGCCACCCACCTCACAAGGACTGCTGGTCCTATTGTACACACACACACAGAGACACACACACAGACACACACACACACACACACACACACACACACACAGGCTCAGGTACCCACAGACTGCTCGTGGCAGGCCTCGCCGCTGTGACAGGGCACGGGGAATAAATATGAAAGCGGAGGAAGGAGGGAGCAGGAGATGAATGGAAGGAAGAGAGGAGAGCTGGAAAGACTGCAAAGTGCCGGCAGCACGGCGAGAATGAATAGCAGAGGATGAGGATGGTGGATGAAGGGGGGGGGGGGGAGACAGGCAGAGGGGGAAATGTGAGTGTGGAGGAGAGAGAGAGAGAGAGAGAGAGAGAGAGAGTGTGTGAGAGAGAGAGAGATCTCACAAAATCAATGTGAAGCCAGCTGTGTCGGGTTCTGTGAAGAGGAGAGAAAACAGAGAAGTGTGTAAAAATACCCCATAACTGTGATCGGCGGCTGTCGTGTGACGACCGGGGTGGATGGGGGTGGGGGGGGGGGGGGGCTGTTATCCCGCCCGGTGCAGGTGAGGCTGTGCTCTCTGACACGTCTCCATGGCGACAGCATCGTTCACGTCGTCCCAGACACGAGCCGCCTGATCCAGTGGATCCTGCTTTCCTGGATGGACTCAGACCATTTCACCATGCTGACCCTCCGCCGCTCGCCGCCGCACCCTGGATGATCAGCGTGGAGCTGAAGGCGCCTCAGGACACACTGCGGGTGAAGCCTTTGGTCTAAACTGTGGATGAGCTCCTCCTGTCTGGAGAACCAATAATCCCCAAAAGTCAAAGTCAGATATCATTAATATAAACCTTAAAAGAATACTCCGAAGATTTTGAACCCACGCCCTATCTCTATCGTTTACAAAGTGAGCTAAGCCCATAAATACCTTTTTGTGTCCGTTCGTCCAGTGCCTGGCTAACAGCTGTTAGCATCGTAGTTAGCTTAGCTCAACTATGGCAGGTGAAGAGGAAACAGAGGCAGACTGAGAAAGTGGACAAAATACTCCTTCCAGTGGTCCAGGGAATGGCGAAGTAAATCCGAATGGTTATAAAACTTTTTAAAAGACGTGTTTTCTTTTCAATCCCTTAAAATAGCGTTTTGATACACACAAAACTGAACAAGCATAGTGCGCTGCGGAAGGATATACCAGGCACACAGCAGCTGAGTCTATGGCTTCTACTGCTGTGCTCCGGTATATCCTTCCACGGAGCACTGCGCATACACAGGTCTGTGTGGATCAAAACATTATTTTAATGGATTGAAGAAAAAACACGTCTTTTAAAAAGTTTTATAACCATTCGGATTTACTTCGCCATTCCCTGGACCACTGGAAGGAGTATTTTGTCCACTTTCTCAGTCTGGCTCTGTCTCCTCTTCACCTGACGTAGTTGGGCTAAGCTAACTACGATGCTAGCAGCTGTTATCCAGGCACTGGACTAACGGACACGAAAAGGTATTTATGAGCTTATCTCACTCTGTAAATGATCGGGATAGGGCATGGGTCCAAAATCTTCGGAGTATTCTTTTAAAGCCCACATGAGCCCATGCTGGATGCGTTGCACCACGCCGCGTCGGTCACCTCCATTCTAGTCACTTCCTGTTTTTCTACTGGATGTGTTTTAGCGATGTTTTCCTTTCACCGCAGTAAATGACGCAACATGACACTGAAGACACACGAGTCTGTTTCTCTGCGTTCGTCAGTCCAGACGTATCCAGACAGGTCGGTGGGATCAGCCGTCCTCCTCCTCCTTGGTTCAAGTGTTTCCTCTGTTTTCCAGGCTTGTGATCACAGAGCAGGAATATTTAATGAATCCTCAAAACTCATTTAGGAGCTCACTGTGTTAGCAAAACCAGTTTCTGTTTGGTTTGGTTTCAGCTTCAAGCTCCAGGAAACAAACGTTACTGCTGTTGAAAGTCACTCTTAAAAAACACAAAATGACAGAATGATCCGAGGATACGAGTGTTTGCATTAGTGAGGTTAAACAGAACAGTTTCTCAGCTGCTGGTATTTCATGCAACACATTGAAAGTGCAAAGCTAGAAATACAGAATGAAGGAGCGGGGATTTACATTTCAGTGGCAGTGACTGAAGTGAACTCAGACCAACAGAAAGTGTCCAGCAGGATGAAGCTGATCAGTCGAGCATCTTCAGGTCCTTCAACACCCCAGAAAGAGTTTCAGGAAGTTTTACCTTTTCAAAATGATGAACGTTTCCATTAAAAACAGTAGAAAGACTGAATGTAGTTAGCATGTCGGGATACGAGGCTCTGCTGTTGTTTTATACTTTTTTTTCCCCACTGGAAAATGTTGTCATGGAAACGAGAGAATCTAAAACACATCCAGACCGTGTACTGTTGTGTTTACAGATTAAACCACCACACACACACACACACACGCACACACACGCACGCACACACACACACGCACACGCGCACACACACACACACACACACACACACACACGCACACACACACCTAAATGCATTTGACAATGTCCATAATGTGACTATGACAGAGTGGAGAGCTCTGCTGCCTCACAGCCAGAGGAGCCAGGTTTGATTCCCGTGTGGAGTTTCCATGTTCTCCCTGATACTGCAGGGTTTTTCTCTTTCCATAGATATTACCGATAGATTAAATCAGGGCTGTCCAACATACAGTTCATGTCTTTGACTTCAAGCACAGGATGAAATGTTCTCTCAAAGATGATTCGGACTGTAGAAATATTACTGTTTCCATCAAAAAACTGTCATAGCCTGAACTCACGGTGTAAATGGACACTAAAAACAAACCGAAGGTGTCCTGTTTTCTCTTGAAAACGCTGGAATCCCTCTGCAGTGAACATGAACCCGAAAAGCTTTGAATCACCCTCATTTTAAACAGTCGTCCCAGACCGAGCCTGGTCCAGGAGGACCTGGTCTGAGCTGCAGGACTGAAGAGGCCTGCTGCTGCTGCCGTCCTGTCAGAACTCCGTCATCTCATGAAGCCGCCCTGCTTTGTTCCTTGACCGGCCCCTTCAGCTCCCAGACTGCAGGACTCAGCTGTTGCTTCAGTGTTTCACGTCCCGCTCGCAGCAGTAGTTTGGTAAAGCGGGCCTCTTTGAAGGGTCGGACGTGGCGTTAGGGGTCATAAACTGTGGCCGTGAAAATCAAAGAATTAGACAAATTGAGCAAATCTGCGCAGCAGAAAGCCTTTTGTTGCCGGGGGCGGACGTGATCTTTGATGTGGGGATGAACCTTCCCCAGATCTGCCTGATTTGAGTCTGATGACATCCGCCGTAACGCCGGCCTGCAGAGCGCCGCCGTCCGCCCCGCTCAGCGCTCCGCCTGCTGGCGGCAGGTAAACTCCGCTCAGCCCGGACTGCACACACCAGGCCGCTGCCGTGGAGACAACAGCAACAGATTCATCAGATCTGCATCAAAATGTCATGTTTTTCTGTCGGTTGGAGCAACTGGTGGTGAAATGGTTTCATCCAGTCAGACTGAGTTCTCTTCTCAGTGATCTGTGCTTTATCTATGATTTACTGTTATAATCTGTTGATCATCTCACCTCCGTCCTGTCCTCCAGTCCCTGTTTTTCTTCCTCAAAGGAGCTCTTGAGGTTGTAAATAAGAGTCTCCTCTGATTGACTTAACAGGCTGAATAAGAAACAAGCCGAGCTCCGAGGCTCCGTTTCCTCCTTCAAGGCAAAATACTAAACTTTCATTGTGTTTTCAGAAAGTTGCATTTTCAGTGACTCCATGCCGCTGCACATGCTCACCGCCGCTGGAGGAAACAGCTGTTCTGCACGTGCTCAGTAGAAGGGCGACAGCGGCACAGCTCGGTCATTCCATCGTTTTCAGCATTTCCGGCGTGTCCGAGTGAACAGACATCGTGATCCAAGAAGGAAAAACTGTGTTTTCACTTGAGACAGGATTCTAATGTCCAAACAGAAATATTATTTCCATCTTTCTTTCACTCAGGAGGTTTTTTTAAGTTGTTTTTGTACCATCAGACAGAGATTATAGGCATAATAATAAATCACGATGAGAAACCTCTAAAGACTGTCTGACTTTACATATTTGGTTTTTAAGAGACATTATGTTGATTTCTAACTGTATATTTCCCTCACAGAGACGTACAAACAGTGAATTCATTAAGATTGTGAGTTATACTTGATTAAACGTTGAGTTTACAGTCTGTGAAGCTGGACCCTGACTTCCACAGGACCAGCGGTCTGCTGCCAGTGGCCTCTGGGAACAGGATGACAGAGAACGCCGTGACCTCCATCGTCCATAAACAGAAGAAGCTCAACCACCAGGACTCTTCCTGGAGCTGAGCGATCAGAGAAGAAGGGCCTCAGTTAGGAAGGTGACCCGATGGACAATCTGTCCGAGAGCCACAGTCCACCTGTGGAGACAGGAGAACCTTCTCTGCAACAATCCACCAATCAGGCTGTGCGGCTGGACGAAGCCTCTCCTGAATCTCAGACTCGCCGTGACCCATCTGGAGTTTGACAAAATGAAGGTCACTCTCACCAGGAGGAACGGTGTTCTCTGGGCTGCTGAGATGAAGACTGAATTCTGTGGTGCGAGCGCCGGGAGTCGTGTTGGAGGAAACCAGGCAAGATTTAACCCACTTATGAATAATGCTGGATCAACAAATGTGGACAGAGAGAAGCGTAGAGAGTGAGTGCAGAGCTCCACTGGTCGGGGCTGTTTTTACACAAAAGATGGGAGAAGCAGAAGAAACACCGAAACAAGGTGCAGATGAGAGGTCAGAGGTCGGCGGGGTCGCTCCTCCCGGAGCCTCCTGCAGCTGCTGCTCACGCCGCCCTGAACCCCAGAGGCCACTGCTGCTCCTGGCATCTGTACCGCCGTCTGACAGAGCGTCAGTCATTAGAGGCTGGAGATGAAGGCATGCGGGTCCGGGCTCCTCAGCCTGTCGGGGTAATCAGCTGGGAGGAAGCCGCCTGTACGGACGCTCCGTCCCGGAAGCTTTAATCTCCGCCTGGGATCACTGTCAGCGTCACGGAGAGACGAGCCTGAGGAGGCTGCGCCGAAACCAACAACAACCACAAGTACTGCTATTCTAGACGCTTCGGTCCGACACTC